>NW_027525262.1:0-21763 GCF_052094955.1 Ictidomys tridecemlineatus
AGAGATCAGAGGTTGGAGACTGCGGTGAAGTAGACCTGAGTAGAGAACAGACTTTGGAGACTGGGGTGCAGAAGGATAGTTGGGGCGATCAGAGTATGGAGACTGGGGTGTAGAAGGACTGTTTCAGAGAGCAGAGTTCGAGACTTTTTTTATAGAAGGGCTGTTTAAGAGAGCAGATGTTGGAGACTTGTGCGCAGAAAGATTGTTGCATAGAGCAGAGATTGGAGATTGAGGTACAGGAGGACTGTTACAGAGAGCAGAGGTTGGAGACTGGGTTGCAAATGGAGTATTACAGAGAGCGGAGGTTTCAGACTGAGGTACAGAAGAACTGTTGCAAAAAGCAGATGTTGGAGACTGGGGTTCACAAGGACTGTTGCAGCGAGATGAGGTTTGAGACTGGGGAGCAGAAGGATCGTTGCAGAGAGCAGAGGTTGGAGACTAAAGTGCAGAAGGGTGGTTGCAGAGAGCAGAGGTTCTAGACTGGGGTGCAGAAGGATCGCTACAGAGAGCAAAGATGGAGACTGAGGTGCAGAAAGACTTTTACAGAGAGCAGAGTTTGGAGACTTGGGTGCAGAAGAAATGTTGCAGAGAGCAGAGGTTGGAGACTTGGGTGCAGAAGGACTGTTGCAGAAAGCAGAGTTTTGAGACTGAGGTGCAGAAGGACTGTTGCAGAGAGCAGAGGTTAAAGACTGGGGTGTAGAAGACAGTTACAGATAGCAGACGTTGGAGACTGGGTTTCAGAAGAATCTTAAAGAGAAAAAAGTTTGGAGACTGCGGGGCAGAAGGATTGTTACAGAGAGTGGATGTTTGAGACTGCGGTGCATAAGGATCATTACAGAGAGCAGAGGTTGAAGACCGGGGTGCAGACAGACTTTTACAGAGTGCATATGTTTGATACTGGGTGCAGAAGGAATGTTGCAGAGAGCAGAATTTGGAGACTAGGTTCCAGAAGGACTGTTACAGTGAGCAGTGGTTGGAGACTGGTGTGCAGAAGGATCTTACAGAGTGCAGAGGTAGGTGACTGGGGTGCAGTAGGACTGTTTTAGAGAGCAGAGGTAGCAGAGAGTAGAGGTTGCAGAGAGTAGAGGTTGGAGACTGGGGTGCAGAAGGCCTCTTAGAGAGAGCAGATGTTGGAGACTGGGATGCAGAAGGCCTATTACAGAGAGAAGAGTTTGGAGACTGGGGTGCAGAAGGACTGTTACAGAGAGCAGAGTTTGCAGACTTGTTTTCAGAAGGGCCTTACAGAGAGCAGAGGTAGGAGACAGAAGTACAGAAAGACTGTTACAGAGAGCAGATGTTGGAGACTGGGGTGCAGAAGGATTGTTGCAGAGAGCAGATTTTTCAGACTGAGGTACAGAAGAACTGTTGCAGAGAGCAGATATTGGAGACTGGGTTGCACAAGGACTGTTTCAGGGAGCAGAGTTTGGAGACTGGGGTATAGAAGGATCATTGCAGAGAGCAGAGGTTGGAGACTGGGGTGCAGATGGACTGATACAGAGAGCAGAGGTTGGAGACTGGGGTGCCCAAGGCTTGTTACAGAGAGCAGAGTTTGAAGACTGGAGTGCAGAAGGATCTTACAAAGAGCAGAGGTTGGAGACTGAGGTGCAAAAGCAGTTTCAGAGAGTAGAGGTTGGAGACTGAGGTGCAGATGGACCCTTGCAAAGAGCAGAGTTTGGAGACTGAGGTGCAGAAGGATAGTTACAGAGAAAAGAGGTTGGAGACTGGGGTGCAGAAAAACTTTTGCAGAGAGCAGAGTTTCTAGACTGGGGTGTAGAAGGACTGTTACAGAGAGTAGAGTTTGGAGATTGGGGTCCAGAAGGACTGTTACAGAGAGCAGAGGTTGGAGACTGGGGTGGAGAAGGACTGTTGCAGAGAGCAGATGCTGGAGACTGGGGTGCAAAAGGACAGTTGCAGAGAGCATAAGATGGAGACTGGGGTGCAGAAGGATCCTTGGGGCGAGCAGAGTATGGAGACTGGGCTGTACAAGGAATGTTACACAGAGCAGAGGTTGGAGACTAGGGTTTAGAAGGACTTTTTCAGAGAGCAGATGTTGGAGACTTGGGTGAAGAAGAACTGTTGCATAAAGCAGAGGATGGAGCCTGAGATGCACATGACGGTTACAGAAAGCAGAGTTTGAAGACTGGGGTGCAGAATGACTGTTACAGACAGCAGACTTTGGAGACTATAGTGCAGAAGGATCGTTGCAGACAGCACAATTTGGAGACTTGGGTTAAGAAAGATGGTTAGAGAGAGCAGAGGTTGGAGAATGTGATGCAGAAAAACTTTTACTGAGAGCACAGGTTGGAGACTGGGGTGCAGAAGGTCTTTACAGAGAGCACAGGTTAAAGACTGAGTTGCAGAAAAACTGTTGCAGAGTGCAAAGTTAAGAGACTGGGGTGCAGAAGTAGTGTTGCAGAGAGCAGAAGTCTGAGACTGAGGTGCAGAAGGACCCTTACAGAGAGCAGAAGTTGGAGACTGTGGTACAGAGGAGTGTTACAGAGAGGTTGGAGACAGGAGTGCAGAAGGATCTTACAGCGAGCATACGTTTGAGACTGGGGTAGAGAAGGATTGTTGCAGAGAGCAGAGGTTGGAGACTGGAATAAAGAAGGACTGATACAGATAACAGAGGTTGGAGACTGGGGTGCAGAAAGCCTGTTACAGAGAGCAGAGTTTGGAGACTGGTGTGTAGAAGGACTGTTACAGAGAGCAGAGGTTTAATACTGGGTTGCAGGAGGATGTTACAGAGATCAGCGGTTGGAGACTGAGGTGCAGAAGCACTGTTACAGGGAGAAGAGTTTGGAGACTGAGGTGCAGAAGGACTTTTGCAGAGAGCAGAGGTTGGAGATTGGGTGTGCAGAAGTCCAATTACAGAGAACAGTGCTTGGAGACTGGGGGTACAGAAGGACAGTTACAGAGAGCAGAGTTTAAAGACTGGGTTGCAATAGGATCTCACGGAGAGCAGAGTTTGGAGACTGAGATACAGAAGGACTGTTACAGAGAGCAGAGGTTGGAGACTGAGGTGCACAAGGATTGTTATAGAGACTGAGGTGCAGAAGGACTGTTATTAGAGAGCAGAGGTTGGAGACTGGGGTGCAGAACGACTGTTGCAGAGAGCAAAGTTTGAGACTGAGGTGGAGAATGACTGTTGCAGAGAGCAGATGTTAGAGACTGAGGTGCAGAATAACTGTTGTAGGAACAGAGGTTGGAGACTGGGGTGCAGAAGGACCATTGCATATAGCAGAAGTTGGAGACTGGATTTCAGAAGTAACATACAAAGAGAAGAGTTTGAACACTGAGGTGCAGAAGGACTTTCGCAGAGAGCAGAGGTTGGAGATTGGGCCGCAGTAGGACTGTTGCAGAGAGCAGAGGTTGGTGTCTGAGGTGCAGAAGGACTGTTACAGAGAGCATAGTTTAGAGACCGTGGTGCAGAAGGACTGATACAGAAAGCAGACTTTGAAGACTAGGGTGCACAAGGACCGTTACAGAGATGAGAGGTTGGAGACAGCAGTACAGAAGGACGGCTACAGAGAGCAGAGGTTGGAGATTGTGGTGGAAAAGGAATATTGTAGAGAGCAGATTTAGGAGACTGGGCTGCAGAAGGACTGTTGCAGCGAGCAGAGGTTTAAGACTGGGGTGCAGGAGGACTGTTGCAGAGAGCAGACTTGGAGACTGGGTTTCAGAAGGATCTTACAGAGAACAGAGGTTGGAGACTGAGGTGCAGAATGACTGTTACAGAGAGCAGAGTTTGGAGACTGGGATGCAGAAGGATCGTTGCCGAGAGCAGATTTTTCAGACTGAGGTTCAGAGGGACTGTTGCATAGAGCAGATGTTGGAGACTTGGGTGCAGAAGGACTGTTGCAGAGAGTAGACGTTGGAGATTGGGTTTCAGAAGGATCGATGCAGAGAGCAGAGTTTGGAGACTGGGGTGCAGAAGGACTCTTACAGACAGCAGAAGGTGGAGATGGGTTGAAGAAGGCCTGTTACAGAGAGCAGAGTTTGGAAACTGGGGTGCAGAAGGACTTTTAGAGAGAGCAGAGTTTGGAGACCGGGTTGCAGAAGGATGTTACAGAGAGCAGTAGGTTGGAGACTGAGGTGCAGAAGCACTGTTACAGAGAGAAGAGTTTGGAGAATGAGGTGCAGAAGGACCGTTGCAGAGAGGAGACTTGGAGATTGAGGTGCAGAAGGATTGATACAGAGAGAAGAGGTTGGATACTGGGGTTCAGAAGAACTGATACAGAAAGTAGAGGTTGGAGACTCTGGTGCAGAAGGACCCTTACAGAGAGCAGAGGTTGGAGACTACAGTACAAAAGGACTGTTACAGAGAGCAGTGGTTGGAAACTGGGCTGGAGAAGAACTGTGTCAGAGAGCAGAGGTTGGAGACTGGGGTTCAGGTGGATCTTACAGGGAGCAGAGTTTGCAGACTGAGATGCAAAAGGACAGTTGCCGAGAGCAAATGTTGGAGACTTGGGTGGAGAAGAATCGTTGCAGAGAGAAGAGGTTGGAGACTGGGGTGCAGAGGGATATTACAGAGAGCAGAGTTTGGAGATTGTTTTGAAGAAGTCCTGTTACAGAGAGCAGAGGTTGTAGACTGTTGTGCAGAAGGACTGTTACAGACTGCAGAGTTTAAAGACTGTGTTGCAGAAGGATCAAAAAGAGAGCAGAGTTGGGAGACTGAGGTGCAGAAGGACTGTTACAGAGAGCAGAGTTAGGAGACTCGGGTGCAGAAGGGTCGTTGCAGAGAGCAGAGTTTTTAAACTGAGGTGCAGAAGAACTGTTGCAGAGAGCAGATGATGGTAACTTGGGTGCAGAAGGACTGTTGTACAGAGCAGAGGTTGGAGACGTTAAAGGACTGTTGCAGAGAGCAGGGTTTGAGACTGAGGTATGGAAGTCATGTTACAGAGAGCAGAGGTTGGACATGCGGGTGCAGAAGAACTGTTACAGACAACAGAGTTTGGGATACAGGGTGCAGAAGGATCTTACAGAGAGCAGAATTTGGAAATGATTTGCAGAAGGACTGTTGCAGAGATCAGAGGTTGGAGACTGGGGTTTGAGTAGGATCATTTCAGAGAGCAGCGGTTGGAGACTGGGGTGCAGAAGGCTTTCTACAGAGAGCAGAGATTGGAGACTGGTGTGCATAAGGCCTTTTACAAAGAGCACATTTTGGTGACTGGGTACCTGATGGATCTTACAGAGAGCAGAGGTTGGAGACTGAGGTGAAGGTGGACTGTTACAGGGAGTAGTGGTTGGAAACTAGGGTGCAGAAGGATCATGCAGAGACCAGATGTTTCAGACTGAGGTGCAGAATAACTGTTACAGAGAGTAGAGGTTGGAGACTGAGGTGTAGAAGGACTGTTATAGAGAGCAGAGTTTGGAGACTGAGGTGCAGAAGCACTGTTACATAAAGCAGAGGTTGGCAATTGGGGTGCAGTAGGACCGTTACAGAGACCAGAGTTTAAAGACTGCGGTATAAAAAAAATGTTACAGAGAGCATAGGTTGGAGACTCGGGTGCAGAAGGAATGTTATAGAAAGCACAGGTTGGAGACTGAGTCGCAGAAGATAGATACAGAGAGCAGGTGTTTTAGACTGGGGTTTAGAAGGACTGATACAGAAAGCAGAGTTTGAAGACTGGGGTGCAGAAGAACAAGTTATGGAGAGCAGATGTTGGAAACTGCAGTACAGAAGGACTATTACAGCGAGCAGATGTTGGAGACTGGTTAGCAGAAGGACATGTTGCAGAGGACAGAGGTTGGAGACTGGGGTGCCGCAGGACACATGCAGAATGCAGAGGTTAAAGACTGGGGTGAAAAAGGAAAATTACAGAGACCAGAATTTGGAAACTGGGGTGCAGAAGGATCTTACAGAGACCAGAGGTTGGAGACTGTGGTGCAGAAGAAGTGTTGTAGAAAACAGAGGTTGGAGACTGGGGTGCAGAGGGACCGTTGCAGAGTGAAGAATTGGAGACTGAGGTTCAGAAGATTGATACAGAGAGCAGAGGTTGAATACTGGGGTGTAGAAGGACTGTTGTAGAGAACAGAGGTTGGAGATTGGGGTGCAGATGGACTGTTGCAGAGAGCAGAATTTGGAGTCTGAGGTGCAGAAGGATTGTTACAGAGATCAGTGTTTAGAGACTTGAGTTCAGAAGTACTGATACAGAAAGCAGAGTTTGGAGACTGGGGTGCAGAAGGACTATTGTAGAGAGCAGATGTTGGAGACGGGTGCAGAAAGACTGTTGCATATTGTAGAAGTTGGAGACTTGGGTGCAGAAGGACTATTGCAGAGAGTAGAGGTTGGAGATTGGGGTGCAGAAGAGCTGTTGCAGAGAGTAGAGTTTGGAGACTGGGGTTGAGAAAGACTGTTGCAGAGAGTAGCATTTTGAGATTGGGGTGCAGAAGAACTGTTGCAGAGAGCAGAGATTTGAAACTGAAGTGGAGAAGGACTGTTACAGAGAGCAGAGTTTGGAGACTGGGGTGCAGAAGGACTGATACAGAAAGTAGAGGTTGGAGACTGGGGTGCAGAAGGACTATTGCAGAGAGCAGAGTTTGCAGACTGATGTGAAGAAGGACTGTTACAGCAGCAGAGTTTGGAGACTGTGGTGCAGAAAGACTGATACAGAAAGCAGAGGTTTGAAACTAGGGTGCAGAAGGACCATTAAAGAAAACAGAGTTTGGAGACTTTGGAACAGAAGGGCTGTTACAGAGAGCAGAGTTTGGAGACTTGGGTGCAGAAGAAGTGTTGTAGAAAACAGAGGTTGGAGACGGGTGCAGAGGGACCATTGCACAGTGAAGAATTAGAGACTGAGGTTCAGAAGCATTGATACAGAGAGCAGAGTTTGGATACTGGGGTGTAGAAGGACTGTTGAAGAGAACAAGTTTGGAGATTGGGGTGCAGAAGGACTGTTGCGGAGAACAGAATTTGGACACTGAGGTGCAGAAGGACTGTTACAGAGAGCAGAGGTTGGAGACTTGATTGCAGAAGGACTGATACAAAAAGCAGAGGTTTGAGACTGGGGTGCAGAAGGACCGTTACAGAGAGAAGTGTTTGGAAACTGCAGAACAGAAGGACTGTTACAGAGAGCAGAGGTTGGAGACTGGGGTGGAGAAGGACTGTTGCAGAGATCAGATGTTGGAGACTGGGGTGCAGAAGGACTATTGCAGAGAGGAGGTTGGAGACTGGGGTGAAGAAGGACTGTTGCAGAGAGTAGGGGTTGGAGACTGGGGTGCAAAAGAACTGTTGCGGATAAGAGACGTTGGATATTGGGGTGGAAAAGGACTGTTGCTGAGACCAAAATTTGGAGTCTGAGGTGCAGAAGGACTGTTACAGAAAGCAGTGATCAGAGACTTTATTGCAGAAGTACTGATACAGAAAGCAGAGTTTGGAGACTGGGGTGCAGAAGTACTCATATAGAGAGCAGATGTTGGACACTGGGGTGCAGAAAGACTGTTTCATAGAGTAGAGGTTGGAGACTTGGGTGCAGAAGGAGTATTGCAGAGAGTAGTGGTTGGAGACTGGGGTGGAGAAAGACTGTTGCAGAGAGTAGCATTTGGAGATTGGGGTGCCACAGGACTGTTGCAGAGAGCAGAGGTTGGAGAGTGAAGTGGAGAAGGACTGTTATAGAGAGCAGAGGTTGGAGACTAGGGTGAAGAAGGACTGATACAGAAAGCAGAGGTTTGAAACTAGGGTGCAGAAGGACCATTAAAGAAAACAGAGTTTGGAGACTTCGGAACAGAAGGACTGTTACCGAGTGCAGAGTTTGGAAACTTGGGTGCACAAGAAGTGTTGTAGAAAACAGAGGTTGGAGACTGGGGTGCAGAAGAATCGTTGCAGAGAGAAGACTTGGAGACTGAGGTGCAGTAGGACTGTTACAGAGAGCAAAGTTTGGAGATTGGGGTGCAGCATAACTCTTGTAGAGAGCAGAGGTTGGAGTGTGACGTGCAGAAGGACTGATACAGAAAGCAGAGTTTGGAGACTGGGGTGCAGAAGGACCATTACAGAGAGCAGAGGTTTGAGACTACAGTACAGAAGAACTGTTACAGAGAGCAGAGTTTGGAGACTGGGGTGTAGAAGTACTGTTACAGAGAGAAAAGGTTGGAGAATGGGGTGCAGAAAAAGTGTGGTAGAGAACAGAGTTTGGAGGCTCGGGTGCAGAATGACAATTGTAGAAAGCAGAAAGGTTGGAGATTGGGGCGCAGAAAGACTGTTTCGGAGAGCAGAGGTTGGAGTCTGAGGTGCAGAAAAACTGATACAGAAAGCAGAGTTTGTAGGCTGGGGAGCAGAAGGATCGTTACAGAGAGCAGAGTTTGGAGACTGCAGTACAGAGCGACTGTTACAGAGAGCAGAGTTTGGAGACTGGGGTGGAGAAGGATTGTGGCAGAGAGCAGATTTTGGAGACTGGCGTGCAGAAGGACTGTTGCAGAGAGCAAGGTTGAAGACTGGGGTGCAGAAGGACTGTTGCAGAGAGCAGAGGTTGCAGAGTGCGGTGCATAAGGAATATTACAGAGAGCAGAGTTTGGAAACTGTGTTGCAGAAGGACTGATACAGAAAGCATAGGTTGAAGACTGGGGTTAAGAAGGACCCTTACAGAGAATAGAGGTTGAAGTCCCTTGTACATAAGAACTGTTGTAGAGAACAGATGTTGGAGACTGGGGTGCAGAGGGACCATTGCAGAGACCAGAGTTTGGAGACTGGGGTGTAGAAGGAATGTTACAGAGAGAAGAGTTTGGAAACTGAGGTGCAGGAGGATCTTACAGAGAGAAGAGTTTGGAAACTGGGGTGCATAGAAACCGTTGCAGAGAGCAGAGTTTGGAGACTGAGGTGCAGAAGGACTGTTGCACAGAGCAGATAATGAAGACTTGGGTGTAGAAGGACTGTTGCAGAGATTAGAGGTTGGAGATTCGGGTGTAGAAGAACTGTTACTGAGAGGAGAGGTTGGAGACTGGGGTCAGAAGGACCGTTGCAGAGAGGAGAAGTTGGAGACTGAGGTTCAGTAGGATTTTTCAGAGTACAGAGGAAGGTTACTGGGGTACAGAAGGACTGATCCAAAGTGCAGAGGTTGGAGACTGGGGTACAGAAGGCTTGTTACAGAGAGCAGAGTTTGGAGACTGAGGTGATGAAGGATCGTTACAGAGAGCAGATGTTGCAGACTGAGGTGCAGAAGTAAGAGGAGAGGTTGGAGACAGGGGTGCAGAAGGATTCTTAAAGAGAGCAGACGATGGAGACTGGGGAGCAGAAGGAGTGTTACAGAGAGCAGAATTTGGTGATTGGGGTGCAGAAGAACTTTTACAGAGAAAAGCTGTTGGAGACTGGGGTGAAGAAGGCCTGTAACAGAGAGCAGAAGTTGGAGACTGAGGTGCAGAAAGACTTTTGCAGAGAGCAGAGGTTGGAGACTGGGTTTCAGAAGGACTGTTTCAGAGAGCAGAGTTTTGAGACTGCAGTACAGAAGGACTGTTACAGAGAGTAGAGCTTGAAGACTGGGGTGCAGAAGGAATGTCACAGAGAACAAAGGTTGGAAACTGGGGTGCAGAAGGATCTTATAGAAACCAGAAGTTGGAGACTTGCGTGTAGAAGGACTGTTGCAGAGCGTAGATGTTTGAGACTGGGGTGTAGAAGGACTGTTGCAGAGAGCAGAGGTTGGAGACTGGGGTGCAAAAGGACCGTTACTGAGAGCAGAGTTTGGAGACAGAGGTGCAGAAGGACTATTGCAGAGAAACGGGTTTAAAGACTGGGGTGCAGAAGAAATGATGCAGAGAGAAGAGGATGGAGACTAATGTGCAGAAGGACTTTTACAGAGAGCAGAGTTTGGAGACTGGGGTGCATTAGGACTGTTACAGAAAGCCGAGTTTGGAGACTTCTTTTCAGTAGGATCATACAGAGAGCAGAGGTTGGAGAGTGGGGTGCAGAACGATCGAGGAAGAGAGCAAAAGTTGGAGACTCAGTTGTAGAAGAATCATTGCAGAGAGCAAATTGGAGACTGGGGTGCAGAAGGATCATAACAGAGAGAAGAGGTGGGAGACTGGGGTGCAGAAGGACTGCTACAGAGAGGACAGTTTGGAAACTGGAGTGCAGATAGAATTTTGCAGAAAGCAGAGTTTGGATTCTGGGGTGCAGAAGGACTGTTGCAGAGAGCAGAGGTTGGAGACTGAGATGCAGAAGGATTGTTACACATAGCATACTTTGGAGACTGGGGTGAAAAATCATGATACAGAAAGCAGAGGTGGAAGACTGGGGTGCCGAAGAATTGTTAGAGAGAGCAGAGGTTGGAGACTGGGTAGCAGAAGGACTGTTACAGAGAGCAGAGTTTGGAGACTGGGTTGCAGAAGGCCTGTTACACAGAGCAGAGGTTGGAGACTGGGTGCAGAAGGGCTGTTACAATGAGCAGAGTTTGGAGACTGGTGTGCAGAAGGATCATTGCAGAGAGCAGATTTTGGAGACTTGAGTGCAGTAGGACGGTTGCAGAGAGCAGACATTGGAGACTGGGATGCAGAAGGACTGTTGCAGAGAGCAGAGTTTTGACACTGGGTTGCAGAAGGACTGTTACACAGAGCAGAAGTTGAAGACTGGGGTGTAGAAGAACTGTTGCAGAGAGCAGAGTTTGGAGACTGGGGTAGAGAAAGACTGTTACAGAGAGAAAATGTTTGAGACTGAGATGCAGAAGGACTGTTACAAAGAGCAGAGTTTGGAGACTGGGGTGCAGAAGGACTGATACAAAAAGCAGATGTTGGAGACATATGTCCAGAATGAATCTTAACTAGAGAAGAGGATGGAGACTGCAGTATAGAAAAACTGTTAAAGAGAGCAGAGGTTGGAGACTAGGGTCCAGACGGACTTTTTCAGAGAGCAGAGTAGAGCTTGGAGATAGGGGTTCAGAAGGAATGTCACAGCGAACAAAGTTTGGAAACTGGGGTGCAGAAGGATCTTATAGAGACCAGAAGTTGGAGACTGAGGTGCAGAAGGACTGTAACAGAGAGCAGAGTTTGGAGACTGTGGTGCTGAAGGACTGATACAGAAAGCAGAGGTTGGCGACTGGGGTGCAGAAGGACCGTTTCAGAGAGCAGTGTTTGGAGACGTGGGTGGAGAAGTAATGTTACAGAGAGCAGAGTTTGGAAACTGGAGTGCAGAAGGATCTTACACAGAGCAGAAGTTAGAGACTGTGGTATAGAAGGACTGTTACAGAGAGCAGAGGTTGGAGACTCGGGTGCAGAAGGATAATTACAGAGAGAAGAGTTTTCAGACTGACGTACAGAAGAACTGTTGCAGAGAGCAGATGTTGGAGATTGGGGTGTACAAGGACTGTTGCAGTGAGCAGAGATTGGAGACTGGGGTGTAGAGGGATCGTTCCAGAGAGCAGAGGTTGGAAAGCGGGGTGCAGATGGACTGTTACAGAGAGCAGAGATTGGAGACTGGAGTGTAGAAGGACTGTTGCAGAGCAGATTATGAAGACTAGGGTGTAGAAGGACTGTTCCAGAGAGCAGAGGTTGGAGACTGGGGTGCAGAAGGACTGTTGCAGAGATCAGAGGATGGAGACTGGGTTGGAGAAGGACTGTTGCAGAGAGCAGATGTTGGAGAGTTGGGTGCAGAAGGAATGTTGCAGAGAGCAGTATTTGGAGACTGGGGTGCATATGGACTATTGCAGACAGCAGAGGTTGCAGACTGAAGTGCAGAAGGACTGATACAGACAGCAGAGTTTCGAGAATGTGGTGCAGAAAGACTGATGAAGAAAGCAGACGTTGGAGAATGTGGTGCAGAAGGACCCCTAAAGGGAACAGAGATTGGAGACTGCGGTACAGAAAGACTGTTACAAAGTGCAGAGGTTTTAGACTGGGGTGCAGAATAACTGTTGTAGAGATCAGAGTTTGGAGACTTCAGTGCAGAAGGACCATTGCAAAAACAGAGGTTGAAGACTGGGTTTCAGAAGGATCTTACAGAGAGCAGAGTTTGCACACTGAGGTGCAGAAGGACTTTTTCAGAGAGCAGAGGTTGGAGATTGGGGCGCAGAAGGACTTTTGCCGAGAACAGAGGTTGGAGTTTGAGGTGCAGAAGGACTGTTACAGAGAGCAGAGGTTGGAGACTGTGGTGCAGAATGACTGATACATAATGCAGAGTTTGAAGACTTGGGTGCGTAAGGACCGTTACAGAGAGCAGAGGTTGGAGATTGCAGTACAGAAGGACTGTTACAGAGAGCATAGTTTGTAGACTAGGGTGCAGAAGCATCATACAGAGAGCAGAGTTTGGATACTGAGGTGCAGAAGAACTGTTGCAGAGAGAAGAGATTGGAGACTGGGGTGCAGAAGGACTGATACAGAGGGCAGAGTTGGGAGACTGGTGTGCAGAAGCATCGTAAAGTGGGGAAAGTATGGAGACTGAGGTGCAGAAAGACTGTTGCAGAGAGCAGAGGTTGGAGACTGGGGTGCAGAAGGACTGTTAAAGAAAGCAGAGTTTGGAGACTTGGGTTCAGAAGGCCTGTTACAGAGAGAAGAGGTTGGAGACTGGAGTGCAGAGGCCTCTGACAGAGAGCAGAGATTGGAGACTGAGGTGCAGAAGGACAGTTGCAGAGAACAGAAGTTGGAGACTGGGGTGCAAAATGAATGTTGCAGAGAGCAGAGGTTAAAGACTGATGTGCAGAAGGACTTTTACAGAGAGCACAGGTAGGAGACTGGGGTGCAAAATGAATGTTGCAGAGAGCAGAGGTCAAAGACTAAGACAGAAAGCAGAGCTTGGAGACTCGCGTGCAGAAGGACCC
The DNA here is from genome assembly GCF_052094955.1 of Ictidomys tridecemlineatus. Lineage (NCBI taxonomy): Eukaryota > Metazoa > Chordata > Mammalia > Rodentia > Sciuridae > Ictidomys > Ictidomys tridecemlineatus. The sequence continues at coordinate 12,738 of NW_027525262.1, forward strand.
TTACAGAAAGCAGTGGTTGGAGACTGCAGTATAGAAGGACTGTTAAAAAGAGCAGAGGTTGGAGACTGGGGTGGAGAAGAACTGTTGCAGAGAGCAGACGTTGGAGACTGGGGTGCAGAAGGACTGTTGCATAAAGCAGAGTTTGGAGACTGCGTTACAGAATGACTGTTACAGAGAGCAGAGGTTGGAGACAGTTGTGCAGAATTATCTTACAGAGAGCATAGGTTGGAGACTGGGGTGCAGAAGGACTGTTGCATAGCAGTTTATGGAGACTAAGATGTAGATGGACTGTTCCCGAGAGCAGAGGTTGTAGACTGGGGTGCAGAAGAATCATACAAAAAGCAGAGTTTGGAGACTGAGGTGCTGAAGCACTGTTGCAGAGAGCAGAGATTAAAGACTGGGGTGCAGAAGGACTGATACAGAGGGAAGAGTTGGGAGACTGGGGTGCAGAAGCCTCATACAGCGAGCAAAAGATGGAAACTTGGTGCAGAAAGACTGTTGCAGAGAGCAGAGGTTGGAGACTGGGGTGCGGAAGGACTGTTAAAGAGAGCAGAGTTTGGAGACTTGGGTGCAGAAGGCCTGTTACAGAGAGCAGAGGTTGGAGACTGCAGTACAGAAGGACTGTTTCAGAGAGCAGATGTTGCAGACATCATGGCCCATTTATTGATTGGGTTATATGTTATCTTATTGTCTAATTTTTTGAGTTCTTTGTATATTCTGGTTATTAGGGCTCTATCTGAAGTGTGTGGATTAAAGATTTGTTCCCAGGATGTAGGCTCCCTATTTATCTCTCTTATTGTTTCTTTTGCTGAGAAAAAACTTTTTAGTTTGAGTAAGTCCCATTTGTTGATTCTAGTTGTTAACTCTTGCGCTATGGGTGTCCTATTGAGGAATTTGGGGCCCGATCCCACCGTATGTAGATCGTAGCCAACTTTTTCTTCTATCAGATGCCATGTCTCTGATTTAATATCAAGCTCCTTGATCCATTTTGAGTTAACTTTTGTGCATGGCGAGAGATAGGGATTCAGATTCATTTTGATGCAAATGGATTTCCAGTTTTCCCAGCACCATTTGTTGAAGATGCTATCCTTCCTCCATTGCATACTTTTAGCCCCTTTATCAAATATAAGGTAGTTGTAGTTTTGTGGATTGGTTACTGTATCCTCTATTCTGTACCATTGGTCCACCCGCCTGTTTTGATACCAGTACCATGTTGTTTTTGTTACTATTGCTCTGTAGTATAATTTGAAGTCTGGTATAGCTATACCACCTACTTCACACTTCCTGCTTAGCATTGTTTTTGCTATTCTGGGTCTTTTATTATTCCATATGAATTTCATGATTCTTTTATCTATTTCTACTAGAAATGCCATTAGGATTTTGATTGGTATTGCATTGAACTTATAGAGAACTTTCGGTAATATCGCCATTTTTATGATGTTAGTTCTGCCTATCCATGAGCAGGGTATATTTCTCCATCTTCTAAGGTCTACTTCTATGTCTTTCTTTAGGGTTCTGTAATTTTCATTATATAAATCTTTCACCTCTTTTGTTAGGTTGATTCCCAAGTATTTTATTTTTTGGGGGGATATTGTGAATGGAGTAGTTGTCCTCATTTCCGTTTCAGAGGATTTTTCACTGATATACAGGAACGCCTTTGATTTATGCGTGTTGATCTTATATCCTGCCACTTTGCTGAATTCATTTATTAGCTCTAGTAGCTTCTTTGTAGACCCTTTTGGGTCTGCTAGGTATAGGATCATATCATCTGCAAATAGTGATAATTTAAGTTCTTCTTTTCCTATTTTTATGCCTTTAATTTCTTTCGTCTGTCTAATTGCTCTGGACAGTGTTTCAAGGACTATGTTGAACAGAAGTGGTGAGAGAGGGCATCCCTGTCTTGTACCAGATCTTAGAGGGAATGCCTTCAATTTTTCTCCATTCAGAATGATTCTGGCCTGTGGCTTATCATAGATTGCTTTTACAATGTTGAGGTATGTTCCGGTTATCCCTAATTTTTCTAGAGTTTTGAACATAAAGGGATGCTGAACTTTGTCGAATGCTTTTTCTGCATCTATGGAGATGATCATATGGTTCTTATTTTTAAGTCTATTGATGTGGTGAATAACATTTATTGATTTCCGTATATTGAACGAGCCTTGCATCCCAGGGATGAATCCTACTTGATCATGGTGTATAATTTTTTTGATATGTATTTGAATCCGATTCGCCAGAATTTTATTGAGGATTTTTGCGTCAAGGTTCATTAGAGATATTGGTCTGTAGTTTTCTTTCTTTGAAGTGTCTTTGTCTGGTTTCAGAATCAGGGTGATGTTGGCCTCGTAGAATGAATTTGGAAGTTCTCCCTCTTTTTCTATTTCCTGAAATAGCTTGAAAAGTATTGGTGTTAGTTCCTCTTTAAAGGTTTTGTAAAACTCTGCTGTATACCCATCCGGTCCTGGGCTTTTCTTAGTTGGTAATCTTTTGATGGTTTCTTCTATTTCCTCTATTGTTATTGGTCTGTTTAGGTTGTCTATATTTTCCTGACTCAATCTGGGCAGATCATAAGACTTAAGGAATTTATCCATGCCTTCACTATCTTCTATTTTATTGGAGTATAAGGATTCAAAATAATTTCTGATTATCTTCTGTATTTCTGAAGTGTCTGTTGTGATATCGCCTTTTTCATCCCGTATGTTAGTAATTTGAGTTCTCTCTCTTCTTCTCTTCGTTAGCCTGGCTAAGGGCCTGTCAATTTTATTTATTTTTTCAAAGAACCAACTTTTGGTTTTGTCAATTTTTTCAATTGTTTCTTTTGTTTCAATTTCATTAATTTCAGCTCTGATTTTAATTATTTCTTGCCTTCTACTTCTTTTGCTGTTGTTTTGCTCTTCTTTTTCTAGGATTTTGAGATGAAGTAAGAGATCATTTATTTGTTGGATTTTTCTTCTTTTGAGGAATGAATTCCAAGGGATGAATTTTCCTCTTAGAACTGCTTTCGATGTGTCCCATAGATTCCGATATGTTGTGTCTGTGTTCTCATTTAACTCTAGGAAGTTTTTAATTTCCTCCTTGATGTCTTCTAAAACCCATTGATCATTCAGCATCCTATTGTTCATTCTCCAAGTGATGCTTGATGATTCCTTCCTTCTTTTATCATTGATTTTCAGTTTTATTCCATTATGATCAGATAAGATGCATGGTATTATCTCTACCCCTTTATATTGTCTAAGAGTTGCCCTGTGACATAACATGTGGTCTATTTTTGAGAAGGTTCCATGTGCTGCTGAGAAAAAGGTATAACTACTTGATGTTGGGTGGTATAGTCTATATATGTCAATTAAGTCTAGGTTGTTAATTGTGTTATTGAGTTCTATAGTTTCCTTATTTAACTTTTGTTTGTAAGATCTGTCCAGTGGTGAGAGAGGTGTGTTGAAGTCTCCCATGATTATTGTATGGTGATCTATTAGACTCTTGAACTTGAGAAGAGTTTGCTTGATGAACACAGCTGCACCATTATTTGGGGCATATATATTTATGATTGTTATTTCTTGTTGGTGTATGGTTCCCTTGAGCAGTATGAAGTGTCCTTCTTTATCCCTGTTAATTAACTTTGGCTTGAAATCTATTTTATTAGATATGAGTATGGACACTCCTGCTTGTTTCCGCAGTCCATACGAGTGGTATGATTTTTCCCAACCTTTCACCTTCAGTCTATGAATATCTTTTTCTATCAGATGCGTCTCCTGTAGGCAGCATATTGTTGGGTATTGTTTTGTGATCCATTCTACTTGCCTGTGTCTCTTAATTGGTGAGTTTAAGCCATTAACATTTAGGGTTATTATTGAGATCTAGTTTGTTCTTCTAGCCATATTTGTTTATTGATGTTACTAAACCTGATTTGTTATTCTTTTTGACGACTTTCCCCCCTTTACTGTCCTACCTCCCATTGTTGGTTTTCAATGTTATTGTTCATTTCCTCTTCCTGTAATGTTTTGCAAAGGATTTTTTAAAGAGATGGTCTTCTAGCTGCAAATTCTTTTAACTTTTGTTTATCGTGGAAGGTTTTAATTTCATCTTCTATCCTGAAGCTTAATTTCGCCGGATACATGATTCTTGGTAGGAACCCATTTTCTTTCAGTGTTTGAAATATGTTTTTCCAGGATCTTCTAGCTTTCAGAGTCTGTGTTGAGAGATCAGCTGTTATCCTGATTGGTTTGCCCCTAAATGTAATCTGCTTTCTTTTTCTTGCAGCTTTTAAAATTCTCTCCTTATTCTGTATGTTGGACATCTTCATTACAATGTGTCTAGGTGTGGATCTCTTATGATTTTGCACATTCAGCGTCCTGTAGGCTTCTAGGAAGCAGAGTTTTGAGACTGTGGTGTAGAAGGAGTGTTGCTGAGAGCAGAGGTTAAAGACTTGGATGCAGAAGGACTGTTGCAGAGAGCAGAGGTTAAAGACTGTGGTGGAGAAGGACTGTTACAGAGAGCAGAGTTTGGACACTGGGGTGATGAAGGATCGTTGCAGAGAGCAGAGATTGGAGACTCGTGTGCAGAAGGACTGTTACAGAGAGCAGAGGTTGGAGACTGGGGTGCAGAAACACTGTTAAAGAGAGTAGAGATAGGAGAGTGAGGTGCAGAAGGACTGTTACAGAGAGCAGAGGTTTTAGACTAGGGGGTTGAAGGACTGTTCCAGAGAGTAGAGGTTGGAGATTGGGGTGAATAAGGACTGTAGCAGAGAGCAGAGGTTGGATACTAAGGTGCAGAAGGACAGTTACACAGAACAAAGGTTGGAGATTCGGGTGCAGAAGGACTGATACAGAAAGCAGAGCTCGGAGACTCGTGTGCAGAAGGACCCTTACAGAGAGCAGTGGTTGGAGACTGCAGTACAGAAGGACTGTTAAAAAGAGCAGAGGTTGGAGACTGGGGTGGAGAAGAACTGTTTGGAGAGCAGAAGTTGGAGACTGGTGTGCAAAAGGACTGTTGCAGAGAGCAGAGGATGGAGACTGAGGTTCAAGAGGACTGTTTCAGAATGCAGAGGTTGCAGACTGAGTTGCAGAAGGACTGATACAGAGGGCATTGTTTGGAGACTGTGGTTCAAAACGACTGATACAGAAAGCAGAGGTTGGATACTGAAGTACATAAGGACACTTACGGAGAAAAGAGTTTGGAGACTATGGTACAGAAAGACTGTTACAGAGAGCATGGGTTGGAGACTGGGGTGCAGAAGGATTATTGGGGTGAGCAGAGTATAAAGACTTTGTTGTAGAAGGACTGTTGCAGAGAGCAGAGTTTGTAGACTGGGTTTTAGAAGGACTGTTGCAGAAAGCGGACTTTGGAGACTGGGGTGCAGAAGGACTGTTGCATAAAGCAGAGGTTGGAGACACGTGTGCAGAATTATCTTACAGAGAGCATAGTTGGAGACTGGGGTGCAAAATGATGGTTGTATAGCACATTATGAAGACTAAGGTGTAGATGGACTGTTTCCGAGAGCAGAGGTTGTAGTCTGGGGTGCAGAAGCATCATACATAGAGCAGAGTTTGGAGACTGAATTGAAGAAACACTGTTGCAGAGAGCAGAGTTGGAGACTGGGGTGCAGAAGGACTGATAGAGAGTGCAGAGTTTGGAGAATGGGGTGCAGAAGCATCATACAGCGAACGACCTATGGAAACTTGGTGCAGAAAGACTGTTGCAGAGAGCAGAGGTTGGAGACTGGGGTGCAGAAGGACTGTTAAAGAGAGCAGAGTTTGGAGACTTGGGTGCAGAAGGTCTTTTACAGAGAGCAGATGTTGTAGACTGTGGTGCAGAAAGACTGTTGCAGAGAGCAGCAGTTGGAGACTGGGGTGCATAAGGACCGTTGCTGAGAGAAGAGGTTGGAGACTGATGTGCAGAAGGATTGTTACAGAGAGCATAAGTTGGAGCCTGAGGTGCAGAAGAACTGTTACAGACAGTAGAGTTTGGAGACTGGGTTGCAGAAGGATCTTACAGAGATCAGAGGTTGGAGACTGAGGTGCAGAAGCACCGTTGCAGAGAGTAGAGTTTGGAGACCTAGGTGCAGAAGGACCGTTGCAGAGAACAGAGCTTGGAGACTGAGGTGCAGAATGATTGATAAAGAGAACAGAGGTTTGAGACTGGGGTGCAGAAGAAATGTTGCAGAGAGCAGAGGTTTTAGACTGGTGTGTAGAAGGACTATTGCAGTGAGTATAGGTTGGAGATTGGGATGAAGAAGGATTGTAGCAGAGACCAGAGGTTGGAGACTAAGGTGCAGAATGACAGTTACACAGAACAAAGGTTGGAGACTCGGGTGCAGAAAGACTAAGACAGAAAGCAGAATTTGGGGACTCGTGTGCAGAAGGACCCTTACAGAGAGCAGTGGTTGGAGACTGCAGTATAGAAGGACTGTTAAAAAGAGCAGAGGTTGGAGACTGGGGTGGAAAAGAACTGTTGCAGAGAGCAGATGTTGGAGACTGGTGTGCAAAAGGACTGTTGCAGAGAGCAGAGGATGGAGACTGGGATACAGAAGGAATGTTGCAGAGTGCGGAGTTTTAAACTGGCATGCAGAAAGACTGCTGTAGAGAGCAGAGGTTGGAGACGGGGTGCAGAAGGACTGTTACAGAGAGCAGAGGTTGAAGCCTGTGGTGCAGAAGGACTGATAAAGAAAGCAGAGTTTGGAGACGGGGATGAAGAAAGACCACTACAGAAATGTGTGCAGAAGTATATTACAGGGAGCAGAGCTTTGAGACTAGTTGTGTAGAAAAAGTGTTGCAGAGAGCACAGTTTGGAGACTGGGGTGCAGAAGGACTGTTGCAGAGAGCAGAGGTTAAATACTGTGGTGCAGAAGCACTGTTACAGAGAGCAGAGTTTGGACACTGGGGTGAAGAAGGATCGTTGCAGAGAGCAGAGATTGGAGACTCGTGTGCAGAAGGACTGTTACAAAGAGAAGAGATTAGAGACTGAGGTGCATAAGGAGTGTTACAGAGAGCAGATTTTGGAGACTTGAATGAAGGACTGATACAGAAAGCAGATGTTGGATACTGGGTGCTGAATTATTGTTGCAGACAGAAGAGGTTGGAGACTCGGTTCCAGAAGGACTGTTGCAGAGAGCAGAATTTGGAGACTTAGGTGCAGAAGGACTGTTACAGAGAGCAGAGGTAGAAGACTGGAATGAAGAAGGACTGTTGCAGAGAACAGAGGTTGAAGACTGGGGTGCAGAAGGATCGTGGAAGAGAGCAGAATTTTCAGTTGAGGTGCAGAAGGACTGCTTCAGAGAGCAGATGTTGGAGACTGGTGTGCTGAAGGACTGTTGCAGAGAGCAGAGTTTGGAGATTTGTGTGTAGAAGGACTGTACCAGAGAGGAGATGTTGGAGACTGGGGTGCAGAATGCCTGTTACAGAGAGCAGAGTTTAGAAAAGGGGTGCAGAAGGACTGTTACAGAGAGCAGATTTTGGAGATTGGTTTGCAAAAGTGTCTTCCAGAGAGTAGAGGTTGGATACTGAGATGCATAAGGACTGTTACTGTGAGTAGAGGTTGGATACTGAGGTGCAGATGGACAATTGCAAAGAGAAGAGGTGGAAAACTGAGGTGCAGAAGGACTCTTACAGAGAGCAGAGGTTGGAGACTGAGTTGCAGAAGGACTGATAAAGAAAGCAGAGTTAAGATACTTGGGTGCAGAAGGACCATTACAGAGAGCAGAGGTTGGGGACTGCGGTGCAGGAGAACTGTTACAGAGAGCAGATGTTGGAGACTGGGGTGCAGAAGGACTGTTGCAGAGTGCAGAGTTTTAAACTGGCGTGCAGAAAGACTGTTCCAGAGAACAGAGGTTGGAAACTGGGGTTCAGAAGCACCTTTGCAGAGAGCATAGGTTGGAGGCTGAGGTGCAGAAAGACTGTTGCAGAGAACAGAGGTTGGCGACTGAGATACACAAGGATCGTTGAACATAGCAGAGGTTGGAGACTTGGGTGCAGATGGAACTCACAGAGAGCAGAGGTTGGAGACTGAAGTGCAGAAGGACTGTTGTAGAGAGCAGACGTAGGAGACTGGGGTGCAGAAGGATTGTTGCAGAAAGCAGAGTTTGGAGACTGGGGTGCACGACTTGTAAGAAAGCAGAGGTTGGAGACTGGGGTGCCGAAGGACCGTTACAGAGAGCTGAGATTGGAGACTGGGGTGCAAAAAGACTTTTAGAAAGAGCAGAGATTGGAGACTGGGGAGGTGAAGAACTGATACTGAGAGTTGAGTTTGGACACTGGGGTAAAGAAGCATATTACAGCAAGCAGAGGTTGAAGAGTGAAATGAAGAAGGACATTTGCAGAGAGCAAAATTTGGGGACTGGGGTGCAGAAGGATTGTTACAGAGAAGAGAGTTCGGTTACTGAGTTGCAGAAAAACTGTTGCATAGAGCAGAAGTTGGAGATTTGGGTGCAGAAGGACTATTGCAGAGAGCAGAAGTTGGAGACTGAGGTGCAGAAGGACTGTTACAGAGATCATAGGATTGAGACAGGGGTGCAGAAGGAATGATACAGAAAGCAGAGTTTGGAGACTGGGGTAAAGGAGGACCATTACAGAGAGAAGACGTTGGAGTCTGCAGTACAGAAGGACTGTTACAGAGAGCAGAGGTTGGAGACTAGGGTGCAGAAGGACTGTTGCAGAGATTAGATGATGAAGACTGGGGTTCAGTAGGAATGTAGCAGAGAGCAGACGTTGGAGACTGTGGTGCAGAAGGACTGATACAGAAAGCAGAGGTTTGGAGACTGGGGTGCAGAAGGACCTTTACAGGGAGTAGAGTTTGAAGACTGCGGTACAGAAGGACTGTTACAGAGAGCAGAGTTCGGAGATGGGTTTGCAGAAGGATCTTACAGAGAGCAGAGTTTGGAGACTCGGGTGCAGAAGGACTGTTGCAGAGAGCAGACGTTGGGGACTGGGGTGTAGAAGAATCCTTCCAGAGAGTAGAGGTTGGCAACTTGGGTGTAGAAGGACTGTTACAGAGAGCAGAGTTTGGAGACTGAGATGCAGAAAGACTGTTGCAGTAAG
>NW_027525263.1:0-21763 GCF_052094955.1 Ictidomys tridecemlineatus
AGATAGAACTTGAAACTGCTTTATTGTGTCAAGTTTCAAAGAGCTAGCACAAACCGCGTTTGATTTCGAGTTCCAAATACATGTATCCCTATAGGAGAAAAAAGTGAAACCTCAAAATGAAACCGGTTACTGCCAACGAACGGTTTAACCTAGAAGAACGAAATTTGGCGAGCCAAGTGGGATTGGTGTATTGATCATTTACCGCAAGTTTCATCAAGATTGGGTGAAAAAGTGTGTGCTGAGATTTCAGGCAACTCGTAGTTTTTTGGAAGCTTGGCAGGCCATTTCCATGGAAGTGATTCTCGCCAGTCTCTGCTTAGGGCTACATCAACAGCAAACAAACCATAGAGATAGAACTTGAAACTGCTTTATTGTGTCAAGTTTCAAAGAGCTAGCACAAACCGTGTTTGATTTAGAGTTCCAAATACATGTATCCCTATAGGAGAAAACAGAGTGAAACCTCAAAATGAAACCGGTTACTGCCAACGAACGGTTTAACCTAGAAGAACGAAATTTGCGAGCCAAGTGGGATTGGTGTACTGATCATTACCTGAAAGTTTCATCAAGATTGGGTGAAAAAGTGTGTGCTGAGATTTCAGACAACTCGTAGTTTTTTGGAAGCTTGGCAGGCCCTTTCCATGCAAGTGATTCTCGCCAGTCTCTGCTTAGGGCTACATCAACAGCAAACAAACCATAGAGATAGAACTTGAAACTGCTTTATTGTGTCAAGTTTCAAAGAGCTAGCACAAACGGCTTTGATTTAGAGTTCCAAATACATGTATCCCTATAGGAGAAAACAGAGTGAAACCTCAAAATGAAACCGGTTACTGCCAACGAACGGTTTAACCTAGAAGAACTAAATTTGGCGAGCCAAGTGGGATTGGTGTACTGATCATTACCTGAAAGTATCATCAAGTTTGGGTGAAAAAGTGTTTGCTGAGATTTCAGGCAACTCGTAGTTTTTTGGAAGCTTAGCAGGCCTTTCCATGTAAGTGATTCTCGCCAGTCTCTGCTTAGGGCTACATCAACAGCAAACAAACCATAGAGATAGAACTTGAAACTGCTTTATTGTGTCAAGTTTCAAAGAGCTAGCACAAACCATGTTTGATTTAGAGTTCCAAATACATGTATCCCTATAGGAGAAAACAGAGTGAAACCTCAAAATGAAACCGGTTACTGCCAACGAAGGGTTTAACCTAGAAGAACGAAATTTGGCGAGCCAAGTGGGATTGGTGTACTGATCATTACCTGAAAGTATCATCAAGATTGGGTGAAAAAGTGTTTGCTGAGATTTCAGGCAACTCGTAGTTTTTTGGAAGCTTGGCAGGCCCTTTCCATGAAAGTGATTCTCGCCAGTCTCTGCTTAGGGCTACATCAACAGCAAACAAACCATAGAGATAGAACTTGAAACTGCTTTATTGTGTCAAGTTTCAAAGAGCTAGCACAAACCGTGTTTGATTTAGAGTTCCAAATACATGTATCCCTATAGGAGAAAACAGAGTGAAACCTCAAAATGAAACCGGTTACTGCCAACGAACGGTTTAACCTAGAAGAACGAATTTTGGCGAGCCAAGTGGTATTGGTGTACTGATCATTACCTGAAAGTTTCATCAAGATTGGGTGAAATAGTGTGTGCTGAGATTTCAGACAACTTGTAGTTTTTTGGAAGCTTGGCAGGCCCTTTCCATGAAAGTGATTCTCGCCAGTCTCTGCTTAGGGCTACATCAACAGCAAACAAACCATAGAGATAGAACTTGAAACTGCTTTATTATGTCAAGTTTCAAAGAGCTAGCACAAACCGTGTTTGATTTAGAGTTCCAAATACATGTATCCCTATAGGAGAAAACAGAGTGAAACCTCAAAATGAAACCGGTTACTGCCAACGAACGGTTTAACCTAGAAGAACGAATTTTGGCGAGCCAAGTGGTATTGGTGTACTCATCATTACCTGAAAGATTCATCAAGATTGGGTGAAATAGTGTGTGCTGAGATTTCAGACAAATCGTAGTTTTTTGGAAGCTTGGCAGGCCCTTTCCATGAAAGTGATTCTCGCCAGTCTCTGCTTAGGGCTACATCAACAGCAAAGAAACCATAGAGATAGAACTTGAAACCGCTTTATTGTGTTCAAGTTTCAAAGAGCTAGCACAAACTGTGTTTGATTTAGAGTTCCAAATACATGTATCCCTATAGGATAAAACAGAGTGAAACCTCAAAATGAAACCTGTTACTGCCAATGAACGGTTTAACCTAGAAGAACGAAATTTGGCGAGCCAAGTGGGATTGGTGTACTGATCATTACCTGAAAGTTTCATCAAGATTGGGTAAAAAAGTGTGTGCTGAGATTTCAGGCAACTCGTAGTTTTTTGGAAGCTTGGCAGGCCCTTTCCATGAAAGTGATTCTCGCCAGTCTCTGCTTAGGGCTACATCAACAGCAAACAAATCATAGAGATAGAACTTGAAACTGCTTTATTGTGTCAAGTTTCAAAGAGCTAGCACAAACCGTGTTTGATTTAGAGTCCCAAAAACATGTATCCCTATAGGAGAAAACAGAGTGAAACCTCAAAATGAAACCGGTTACTGCCAACGAACGGTTTAACCTAGAAGAACGAAATTTGGCGAGCCAAGTGGGATTGGTGTACTGATCATTACCTGAAAGAATCATCAAGTTTGGGTGAAAAGTGTTTGCTGAGATTTCAGGCAACTCGTAGTTTTTTGGAAGCTTGGCAGGCCCTTTCCATGAAAGTGATTCTCGCCAGTCTCTGCTTAGTGCTACATCAACAGCAAACAAACCATAGAGATAGAACTTGAAACTGCTTTATTGTGTCAAGTTTCAAAGAGCTAGCACAAACCATGTTTGATTTAGAGTTCCAAATACATGTATCCCTATAGGAGAAAACAGAGTGAAACCTCAAAATGAAACCGGTTACTGCCAACGAAGGGTTTAACCTAGAAGAACGAAATTTGGCGAGCCAAGTGGGATTGGTGTACTGATCATTACCTGAAAGTATCATCAAGATTGGGTGAAAAAGTGTTTGCTGAGATTTCAGGCAACTCGTAGTTTTTTGGAAGCTTGGCAGGCCCTTTCCATGAAAGTGATTCTCGCCAGTCTCTGCTTAGGGCTACATCAACAGCAAACAAACCATAGAGATAGAACTTGAAACTGCTTTATTGTGTCAAGTTTCAAAGAGCTAGCACAAACCGTGTTTGATTTAGAGTTCCAAATACATGTATCCCTATAGGAGAAAACAGAGTGAAACCTCAAAATGAAACCGGTTACTGCCAACGAACGGTTAACCTAGAAGAACGAATTTTGGCGAGCCAAGTGGTATTGGTGTACTGATCATTACCTGAAAGTTTCATCAAGATTGGGTGAAATAGTGTGTGCTGAGATTTCAGACAACTTGTAGTTTTTTGGATGCTTGGCAGGCCCTTTCCATGAAAGTGATTCTCGCCAGTCTCTGCTTAGGGCTACATCAACAGCAAAGAAACCATAGAGATAGAACTTGAAACTGCTTTATTGTGTCAAGTTTCAAAGAGCTAGCACAAACTGTGTTTGATTTAGAGTTCCAAATACATGTATCCCTATAGGATAAAACAGAGTGAAACCTCAAAATGAAACCTGTTACTGCCAACGAACGGTTTAACCTAGAAGAACGAAATTTGGCGAGCCATGTGGGATTGGTGTATTGATCATTTCCTGCAAGTTTCATCAAGATTGGGTGAAAAAGTGTGTGCAGAGATTTCAGGCAACTCGTAGTTTTTTGGAAGCTTGGCAGGCCCTTTCCATGAAAGTGATTCTCGCCAGTCTCTGCTTAGGGCTACATCAACAGCAAACAAACCATAGAGATAGAACTTGAAACCGCTTTATTGTGTCAATTTTCAAAGAGCTAGCACAAACTGTGTTTGATTTAGAGTTCCAAATACATGTATCCTTATAGGAGAAAACAGAGTGAAACCTCAAAATGAAACCGGTTACTGCCAACGAACGGTTTAACCTAGAAGAACGAAATTTTGCGAGCCAAGTGGGATTGGTGTACTGATCATTACCTGAAAGTTTCATCGAGATTGGTGAAAAAGTGTGTGCAGAGATTGTAGGAAACTCGTAGTTTTTTGGAAGCTTGGCAGGCCCTTTCCATAAAAGTGATTCTCGCCAGTCTCTGCTTAGGGCTACATCAACAGCAATCAAACCATAGAGATATAACTTGAAACTGCTTTATTGTGTCAAGTTTCAAAGAGCTAGCACAAACCGCGTTTGATTTCGAGTTCCAAATACATGTATCCCTATAGGAGAAAACAGAGTGAAACCTCAAAATGAAACCGGTTACTGCCAAGGAACGGTTTAACCTAGAAGAACGAAAGTTGGCGAGCCAAGTGGGATTGGTGTACTGATCATTACCTGAAAATTTCATCAAGATTGGGTGAAAAAGTGTGTGCTGAGATTTCAGGCAACTCGTAGTTTTTTGGAAGCTTGGCAGGCCCTTTCCATGAAAGTGATTCTCGCCAGTCTCTGCTTAGGGATACATTATCAGCAAACAAACCATAGAGATAGAACTTGAAACTGCTTTATTGTGTCAAGTTTCAAAGAGCTAGCACAAACCATGTTTGATTTAGAGTTCCAAATACATGTATCCCTATAGGAGAAAACACAGTGAAACCTCAAAATGAACCGGTTACAGCCAACGAACGGTTTAACCTAGAAGAACGAAATTTAAGGAGCCAAGTGGGATTGGTGTACTGATCATTACCTGATAGTATCATCAAGATTGGGTGAAAAAGTGTATCCTGAGATTTCAGGCAACTCGTAGTTTTTTGGAAGCTTGGCAGGCCCTTTCCATGAAAGTGATTCTCGCCAGTCTCTGCTTAGGACTACATCAACAGCAAACAAACTATAGAGATAAAACTTGAAACTGCTTTATTGTGTCAAGTTTCAAAAAGCTAACACAAACCGTGTTTGATTTAGAGTTCCAAATACATGTATCCATATAGGAGAAAACAGAGCTAAACCTCAAAATGAAACCGGTTACTGCCAATGAACGGTTTAACCTAGAAGAACGAAATTTGGCGAGCCAAGTGGGATTGGTGTACTGATCATTACCTGAAAGTTTCATCAAGATTGGGTGAAAAAGTGTGTGCTGAGATTTCAGGCAACTCGTAGTTTTTTGGAAGCTTGGCAGGCCCTTTCCATGAAAGTGATTCTCGCCAGTCTCTGCTTAGGGCTACATCAACAGCAAACAAACCATAGAGATAGAACTTGAAACTGCTTTATTGTGTCAAGTTTCAAAGAGCTAGCACAAACCGTGTTTGATTTAGAGTTCCAAATACATGTATCCCTATAGGAGAAAACAGAGTGAAACCTCAAAATGAAACCGGTTACTGCCAACGAACGGTTTAACCTAGAAGAACGAAATTTGGCGAGCCAAGTGGGATTACTGTACTGATCATTACCTGAAAGTTTCATCAAGATTGGGTGAAAAAGTGTGTGCTGAGATTTCAGGCAAATCGTAGTTTTTTGGAAGCTTGGCAGGCCCTTTCCATGAAAGTGATTCTCGCCAGTCTCTGCTAAGGGCTACATCAACAGCAAACAAACCATAGAGATAGAACTTGAAACCGCTTTATTGTGTCAAGTTTCAAAGAGCTAGCACAAACTGTGTTTGATTTAGAGTTCCAAATACATGTATCCCTATAGGAGAAAACAGAGTGAAACCTCAAAATGAAACCGGTTACTGCCAACGAACGGTTTAACCTAGAAGAACGAAATTTGGCGAGCCAAGTGGGATTGGTGTACTGATCATTACCTGAAAGTTTCATCAAGATTGGGTGCAAAAGTGTGTGCTGAGATTTCAGGCAACTCTTAGTTTTTTGGAAGCTTGGCAGGCCCTTTCCATGAAAGTGATTCTCGCCAGTCTCTGCTTAGGGTTACATCAACAGCAAACAAACCATAGAGATAGAACTTGAAACTGCTTTATTGTGTCAAGTTTCAAAGAGCTAGCACAAACCGTGTTTGATTTAGAGTTCCAAATACATGTATCCCTATGGGAGAAAACAGAGTGAAACCTCAAAATGAAACCGGTTACTGCCAACGAACGGTTTACCTTAGAAGAACGAAATTTGGCGAGCCAAGTGGGATTGGTGTACTGATCATTACCTGAAAGTTTCATCAAGATTGGGTGAAAAAGTGTGTGCTGAGATTTCAGGCAACTCGTAGTTTTTTGGAAGCTTGGCAGGCCCTTTCCATGAAAGTGATTCTCGCCAGTCTCTGCTTAGGGCTACATCAACAGCAAACAAACCATAGAGATAGAACTTGAAACCCGCTTTATTGTGTCAAGTTTCAAAGAGCTAGCACAAACCGTGTTTGATTTAGAGTTCCAAATACATGTATCCCTATAGGAGAAAACAGAGTGAAACCTCAAAATAAACCAGTTACTGCCAAGGAACGGTTTAACCTAGAAGAACGAAATTTGGCGATCCAAGTGGGATTGGTGTACTGATCATTACCTGAAAGTTTCATCAAGATTGGGTGAAAAAGTGTGTGCTGAGATTTCAGGCAACTCGTAGTTTTTTGGAAGCTTGGCAGGCCCTTTCCATGAAAGTGATTCTCGCCAGTCTCTGCTTAGGGCTACATTAACAGCAAACAAACCATAGAGAGAGAACTTGAAACTGCTTATTGTGTCAAGTTTCAAAGAGCTAGCACAAACCGTGTTTGATTTAGAGTTCCAAATACATGTACCCTATGGGAGAAAACAGAGTGAAACCTCAAAATGAAACCGGTTACTGCCAACGAACGGTTTAACCTAGAAGAACGAAATTTGGCGAGCCAAGTGGGATTCGTGTACTGATCATTACCTGAAAGTTTCATCAAGATTGGGTGAAAAAGTGTGTGCTGAGATTTCAGGCAACTCGTAGTTTTTTGGAAGCTTGGCAGGCTCTTTCCATGAAAGTGATTCTCGCCAGTCTCTGCTTAGGGATACATTAACAGCAAAAAAACCATAGAGATAGAACTTGAAACTGCTTTATTGTGTCAAGTTTCAAAGAGCTAGCACAAACCGTGTTTGATTTAGAGTTCCAAATACATGTATCCCTATAGGAGAAAACACAGTGAAACCTCAAAATGAAACCGGTTACAGCCAACGAACGGTTTAACCTAGAAGAACGAAATTTAAGGAGCCAAGTGGGATTGGTGTACTGATCATTACCTGATAGTATCATCAAGATTGGGTGAAAAAGTGTATCCTGAGATTTCAGGCAACTCGTAGTTTTTTGGAAGCTTGGCAGGCCCTTTCCATGAAAGTGATTCTCGCCAGTCTCTGCTTAGGACTACATCAACAGCAAACAAACTATAGAGATAAAACTTGAAACTGCTTTATTGTGTCAAGTTTCAAAAAGCTAACACAAACCGTGTTTGATTTAGAGTTCCAAATACATGTATCCATATAGGAGAAAACAGAGCTAAACCTCAAAATGAAACCGGTTACTGCCAATGAACGGTTTAACCTAGAAGAACGAAATTTGGCGAGCCAAGTGGGATTGGTGTACTGATCATTACCTGAAAGTTTCATCAAGATTGGGTGAAAAAGTGTGTGCTGAGATTTCAGGCAACTCGTAGTTTTTTGGAAGCTTGGCAGGCCCTTTCCATGAAAGTGATTCTCGCCAGTCTCTGCTTAGGGCTACATCAACAGCAAACAAACCATAGAGATAGAACTTGAAACTGCTTTATTGTGTCAAGTTTCAAAGAGCTAGCACAAACCGTGTTTGATTTAGAGTTCCAAATACATGTATCCCTATAGGAGAAAACAGAGTGAAACCTCAAAATGAAACCGGTTACTGCCAACGAACGGTTTAACCTAGAAGAACGAAATTTGGCGAGCCAAGTGGGATTACTGTACTGATCATTACCTGAAAGTTTCATCAAGATTGGGTGAAAAAGTGTGTGCTGAGATTTCAGGCAAATCGTAGTTTTTTGGAAGCTTGGCAGGCCCTTTCCATGAAAGTGATTCTCGCCAGTCTCTGCTAAGGGCTACATCAACAGCAAACAAACCATAGAGATAGAACTTGAAACCGCTTTATTGTGTCAAGTTTCAAAGAGCTAGCACAAACTGTGTTTGATTTAGAGTTCCAAATACATGTATCCCTATAGGAGAAAACAGAGTGAAACCTCAAAATGAAACCGGTTACTGCCAACGAACGGTTTAACCTAGAAGAACGAAATTTGGCGAGCCAAGTGGGATTGGTGTACTGATCATTACCTGAAAGTTTCATCAAGATTGGGTGCAAAAGTGTGTGCTGAGATTTCAGGCAACTCTTAGTTTTTTGGAAGCTTGGCAGGCCCTTTCCATGAAAGTGATTCTCGCCAGTCTCTGCTTAGGGTTACATCAACAGCAAACAAACCATAGAGATAGAACTTGAAACTGCTTTATTGTGTCAAGTTTCAAAGAGCTAGCACAAACCGTGTTTGATTTAGAGTTCCAAATACATGTATCCCTATGGGAGAAAACAGAGTGAAACCTCAAAATGAAACCGGTTACTGCCAACGAACGGTTTACCTTAGAAGAACGAAAATTTGGCGAGCCAAGTGGGATTGGTGTACTGATCATTACCTGAAAGTTTCATCAAGATTGGGTGAAAAAGTGTGTGCTGAGATTTCAGGCAACTCGTAGTTTTTTGGAAGCTTGGCAGGCCCTTTCCATGAAAGTGATTCTCGCCAGTCTCTGCTTAGGGCTACATCAACAGCAAACAAACCATAGAGATAGAACTTGAAACCGCTTTATTGTGTCAAGTTTCAAAGAGCTAGCACAAACCGTGTTTGATTTAGAGTTCCAAATACATGTATCAATATAGGAGAAAACAGAGTGAAACCTCAAAATGAAACCAGTTACTGCCAACGAACGGTTTAACCTAGAAGAACGAAATTTGGCGAGCCAAGTGGGATTCGTGTACTGATCATTACCTGAAAGTTTCATCAAGATTGGGTGAAAAAGTGTGTGCTGAGATTTCAGGCAACTCGTAGTTTTTTGGAAGCTTGGCAGGCCCTTTCCATGAAAGTGATTCTCGCCAGTCTCTTGCTTAGGGCTACATCAACAGCAAACAAACCA
Organism: Ictidomys tridecemlineatus; assembly: GCF_052094955.1. NCBI lineage: Eukaryota > Metazoa > Chordata > Mammalia > Rodentia > Sciuridae > Ictidomys > Ictidomys tridecemlineatus. Next base: position 9,090 of record NW_027525263.1, read on the forward strand.
TAGAGATAGAACTTGAAACTGCTTTATTGTGGCAAGTTTCAAAGAGCTAGCACCAACCGTGTTTGATTTTGAGTTCTAAATACATGTATCCCTATAGGAGAAAACAGAGTGAAACCTCAAAATGAAACCGGTTACTGCCAACGAACGGTTTAACCTAGAAGAACGAAATTTGGCAAGCCAAGTGGGATTGGTGTACTGATCATTACCTGAAAGTTTCATCAAGATTGGGTGAAAAAGTGTGTGCTGAGATTTCAGGCAACTCGTAGTTTTTTGGAAGCTTGGCAGGCCCTTTCCATGAAAGTGATTCTCGCCAGTCTCTGCTTAGGGCTACATCAACAGCAAACAAACCATAGACATAGAACTTGAAACCGCTTTATTGTGTCAAGTTTCAAAGAGCTAGCACAAACTGTGTTTGATTTAGAGTTCCAAATACATGTATCCTTATAGGAGAAAACAGAGTGAAACCTCAAAATGAAATCGGTTACTGCCAACGAACGGTTTAACCTAGAAGACCGAAATTTGGCGAGCCAAGTGGGATTGGTGTACTGATCATTACCTGAAAGTTTCATCAAGATTGGGTGAAAAAGTGTGTGCTGAGATTTCAGGCAACTCGTAGTTTTTTGGAAGCTTGGCAGGCCCTTTGCATGAAAGTGATTCTCGCCAGTCTCTGCTTAGGGCTACATCAACAGCAAACAAACCATAGAGATAGAACTTGAAACTGCTTTATTGTGTCAAGTTTCAAAGAGCTAGCACAAACCGTGTTTGATTTAGAGTTCCAAATACATGTACCCTATGGGAGAAAACAGAGTGAAACCTCAAAATGAAACCGGTTACTGCCAACGAACGGTTTAACCTAGAAGAACGAAATTTGGCGAGCCCAAGTGGGATTGGTGTACTGATCATTACCTGAAAGTTTCATCAAGTTTGGGTGAAAAAGTGTGTGCTGAGATTTCAGGCAACTCGTAGTTTTTTGGAAGCTTGGCAGGCCCTTTCCATGAAAGTGATTCTCGCCAGTCTCTGCTTAGGGCTACATCAACAGCAAACAAACCATAGAGATAGAACTTGAAACTGCTTTATTGTGTCAAGTTTCAAAGAGCTAGCACCAACCGTGTTTGATTTCGAGTTCCAAATACATGTATCCCTATAGGAGAAAACAGAGTGAAACCTCAAAATGAAACCGTTTACTGCCAACGAACGGTTTAACCTAGAAGAACGAAATTTGGCAAGCCAAGTGGGATTTGTGTACTGATCATTACCTGAAAGTTTCATCAAGATTGGGTGAAAAAGTGTGTGCTGAGATTTCAGGCAACTCGTAGTTTTTTGGAAGCTTGGCAGGCCCTTTCCATGAAAGTGATTCTCGCCAGTCTCTGCTTAGGGCTACATCAACAGCAAACAAACCATAGAGATAGAACTTGAAACCGCTTTATTGTGTCAAGTTTCAAAGAGCTAGCACAAACTGTGTTTGATTTAGAGTTCCAAATACATGTATCCTTATAGGAGAAAACAGAGTGAAACCTCAAAATGAAATCGGTTACTGCCAACGAACGGTTTAACCTAGAAGAACGAAATTTGGCGAGCCAAGTGGGATTGGTGTACTGATCATTACCTGAAAGTTTCATCAAGATTGGGTGAAAAAGTGTGTGCTGAGATTTCAGGCAACTCGTAGTTTTTTGGAAGCTTGGCAGGCCCTTTCCATGAAAGTGATTCTCGCCAGTCTCTGCTTAGGGCTACATCAACAGCAAACAAACCATAGAGATAGAACTTGAAACCGCTTTATTGTGTCAAGTTTCAAAGAGCTAGCACAAACCGTGTTTGATTTAGAGTTCCAAATACATGTATCCCTATAGGAGAAAACAGAGTGAAACCTCAAAATAAACCGGTTACTGCCAACGAACGGTTTAACCTAGAAGAACGAAATTTGGCGATCCAAGTGGGATTGGTGTACTGATCATTACCTGAAAGTTTCATCAAGATTGGGTGAAAAAGTGTGTGCTGAGATTTCAGGCAACTCGTAGTTTTTTGGAAGCTTGGCAGGCCCTTTCCATGAAAGTGATTCTCGCCAGTCTCTGCTTAGGGCTACATTAACAGCAAACAAACCATAGAGAGAGAACTTGAAACTGCTTATTGTGTCAAGTTTCAAAGAGCTAGCACAAACCGTGTTTGATTTAGAGTTCCAAATACATGTACCCTATGGGAGAAAACAGAGTGAAACCTCAAAATGAAACCGGTTACTGCCAACGAACGGTTTAACCTAGAAGAACGAAATTTGGCGAGCCAAGTGGGATTCGTGTACTGATCATTACCTGAAAGTTTCATCAAGATTGGGTGAAAAAGTGTGTGCTGAGATTTCAGGCAACTCGTAGTTTTTTGGAAGCTTGGCAGGCCCTTTCCATGAAAGTGATTCTCGCCAGTCTCTGCTTAGGGCTACATCAACAGCAAACAAACCATAGAGATAGAACTTGAAACTGCTTTATTGTGGCAAGTTTCAAAGAGCTAGCACCAACCGTGTTTGATTTTGAGTTCTAAATACATGTATCCCTATAGGAGAAAACAGAGTGAAACCTCAAAATGAAACCGGTTACTGCCAACGAACGGTTTAACCTAGAAGAACGAAATTTGGCAAGCCAAGTGGGATTGGTGTACTGATCATTACCTGAAAGTTTCATCAAGATTGGGTGAAAAAGTGTGTGCTGAGATTTCAGGCAACTCGTAGTTTTTTGGAAGCTTGGCAGGCCCTTTCCATGAAAGTGATTCTCGCCAGTCTCTGCTTAGGGTTACATCAACAGCAAACAAACCATAGAGATAGAACTTGAAACTGCTTTATTGTGTCACGTTTCAAAGAGCTAGCACAAACCGTGTTTGATTTAGAGTTCCAAATACATATATCCCTATAGGAGAAAACAGAGTGAAACCTCAAAATGAAACCGGTTACTGCCAACGAACGGTTTAACCTAGAAGAACGAAATTTGGCGAGCCAAGTGGGATTGGTGTAGTGATCATTACCTGAAAGTTTCATCAAGATTGGGTGAAAAAGTGTGTGCTGAGATTTCAGGCAACTCGTAGTTTTTGGAAGCTTGGCAGGCCCTTTGCATGAAAGTGATTCTCGCCAGTCTCTGCTTAGGGCTACATCAACAGCAAACAAACCATAGAGATAGAACTTGAAACTGCTTTATTGTGTCAAGTTTCAAAGAGCTAGCACAAACCGTGTTTGATTTAGAGTTCCAAATACATGTACCCTATGGGAGAAAACAGAGTGAAACCTCAAAATGAAACCGGTTACTGCCAACGAACGGTTTAACCTAGAAGAACGAAATTTGGCGAGCCAAGTGGGATTACTGTACTGATCATTACCTGAAAGTTTCATCAAGATTGGGTGAAAAAGTGTGTGCTGAGATTTCAGGCAAATCGTAGTTTTTTGGAAGCTTGGCAGGCCCTTTCCATGAAAGTGATTCTCGCCAGTCTCTGCTAAGGGCTACATCAACAGCAAACAAACCATAGAGATAGAACTTGAAACCGCTTTATTGTGTCAAGTTTCAAAGAGCTAGCACAAACTGTGTTTGATTTAGAGTTCCAAATACATGTATCCCTATAGGAGAAAACAGAGTGAAACCTCAAAATGAAACCGGTTACTGCCAACGAACGGTTTAACCTAGAAGAACGAAATTTGGCGAGCCAAGTGGGATTGGTGTACTGATCATTACCTGAAAGTTTCATCAAGATTGGGTGCAAAAGTGTGTGCTGAGATTTCAGGCAACTCTTAGTTTTTTGGAAGCTTGGCAGGCCCTTTCCATGAAAGTGATTCTCGCCAGTCTCTCCTTAGGGTTACATCAACAGCAAACAAACCATAGAGATAGAACTTGAAACTGCTTTATTGTGTCAAGTTTCAAAGAGCTAGCACAAACCGTGTTTGATTTAGAGTTCCAAATACATGTATCCCTATGGGAGAAAACAGAGTGAAACCTCAAAATGAAACCGGTTACTGCCAACGAACGGTTTACCTTAGAAGAACGAAATTTGGCGAGCCCAAGTGGGATTGGTGTACTGATCATTACCTGAAAGTTTCATCAAGATTGGGTGAAAAAGTGTGTGCTGAGATTTCAGCCAACTCGTAGTTTTTTGGAAGCTTGGCAGGCCCTTTCCATGAAAGTGATTCTCGCCAGTCTCTGCTTAGGGCTACATCAACAGCAAACAAACCATAGAGATAGAACTTGAAACCGCTTTATTGTGTCAAGTTTCAAAGAGCTAGCACAAACCGTGTTTGATTTAGAGTTCCAAATACATGTATCAATATAGGAGAAAACAGAGTGAAACCTCAAAATTAACCGGTTACTGCAACGAACGGTTTAACCTAGAAGAACGAAATTTGGCGATCCAAGTGGGATTGGTGTACTGATCATTACCTGAAAGTTTCATCAAGATTGGGTGAAAAAGTGTGTGCTGAGATTTCAGGCAACTCGTAGTTTTTGGAAGCTTGGCAGGCCCTTTCCATGAAAGTGATTCTCGCCAGTCTCTGCTTAGGGCTACATTAACAGCAAACAAACCATAGAGAGAGAACTTGAAACTGCTTATTGTGTCAAGTTTCAAAGAGCTAGCACAAACCGTGTTTGATTTAGAGTTCCAAATACATGTACCCTATGGGAGAAAACAGAGTGAAACCTCAAAATGAAACCGGTTACTGCCAACGAACGGTTTAACCTAGAAGAACGAAATTTGGCGAGCCAAGTGGGATTCGTGTACTGATCATTACCTGAAAGTTTCATCAAGATTGGGTGAAAAAGTGTGTGCTGAGATTTCAGGCAACTCGTAGTTTTTTGGAAGCTTGGCAGGCCCTTTCCATGAAAGTGATTCTCGCCAGTCTCTGCTTAGGGATACATTAACAGCAAACAAACCATAGAGATAGAACTTGAAACTGCTTTATTGTGTTAAGTTTCAAAGAGCTAGCACAAACCGTGTTTGATTTAGAGTTCCAAATACATGTATCCCTATAGGAGAAAACACAGTGAAACCTCAAAATGAAACCGGTTACAGCCAACGAACGGTTTAACCTAGAAGAACGAAATTTAAGGAGCCAAGTGGGATTGGTGTACTGATCATTACCTGAAAGTTTTATCAAGATTGGGTGAAAAAGTGTGTGCTGAGATTTCAGGCAACTCGTAGTTTTTTGGAAGCTTGGCAGGCCGTTTCCATGAAAGGGATTCTCGCCAGTCTCTGCTTAGGGATACATCAACAGCAAACAAACCATAGAGATAGAACTTGAAACTGCTTTATTGTGTCAAGTTTCAAAGAGCTAGCACAAACCGTGTTTGATTTAGAGTTCCAAATACATATACCCCTATAGGAGAAAACAGAGTGAAACCTCAAAATGAAACCGGTTACTGCCAACGAACGGTTTAACCTAGAAGAACGAAATTTGGCGAGCCAAGTGGGATTGGTGTACTGATCATTACCTGAAAGTTTCATCAAGATTGGGTAAAAAAGTGTGTGCTGAGATTTCAGGCAACTCGTAGTTTTTTGGAAGCTTGGCAGGCCCTTTCCATGAAAGTGATTCTCGCCAGTCTCTGCTTAGGGCTACATCAACAGCAAACAAACCATAGAGATAGAACTTGAAACTGCTTTAATGTGTCAAGTTTCAAAGAGCTAGCACCAACCGTGTTTGATTTCGAGTTCCAAATACATGTATCCCTATAGGAGAAAACAGAGTGAAACCTCAAAATGAAATCGGTTACTGCCAACGAACGGTTTAACCTAGAAGAACGAAATTTGGTGAGCCAAGTGGGATTGGTGTACTGATCATTACCTGAAAGTTTCATCAAGATTGGGTGAAAAAGTGTGTGCTGAGATTTCAGGCAACTCGTAGTTTTTTGGAAGCTTGGCAGGCCCTTTCCATGAAAGTGATTCTCGCCAGTCTCTGCTTAGGGCTACATCAACAGCAAACAAACCATAGAGATAGAACGTGAAACTGCATTATTGTGTCAAGTTTCAAAGAGCTAGCACCAACCGTGTTTGATTTCGAGTTCCAAATACATGTATCCCTACAGGAGAAAACAGAGTGAAACCTCAAAATGAAACCGTTTACTGCCAACGAACGGTTTAACCTAGAAGAACGAAATTTGGCAAGCCAAGTGGGATTTGTATACTGATCATTACCTGAAAGTTTCATCAAGATTGGGTGAAAAAGTGTGTGCTGAGATTTCAGGCAACTCGTAGTTTTTTGGAAGCTTGGCAGGCCCTTTCCATGAAAGTGATTCTCGCCAGTCTCTGCTTAGGGCTACATCAACAGCAAACAAACCATAGAGATAGAACTTGAAACCGCTTTATTGTGTCAAGTTTCAAAGAGCTAGCACAAACTGTGTTTGATTTAGAGTTCCAAATACATGTATCCTTATAGGAGAAAACAGAGTGAAACCTCAAAATGAAATCGGTTACTGCCAACGAACGGTTTAACCTAGAAGAACGAAATTTGGCGAGCCAAGTGGGATTGGTGTACTGATCATTACCTGAAAGTTTCATCAAGATTGGGTGAAAAAGTGTGTGCTGAGATTTCAGGCAACTCGTAGTTTTTTGGAAGCTTGGCAGGCCCTTTCCATGAAAGGGATTCTCGCCAGTCGCTGCTTAGGGTTACATCAACAGCAAACAAACCATAGAGATAGAACTTGAAACTGCTTTATTGTGTCAAGTTTCAAAGAGCTAGCACAAACCGTGTTTGATTTAGAGTTCCAAATACATATATCCCTATAGGAGAAAACAGAGTGAAACCTCAAAATGAAACCGGTTACTGCCAACGAACGGTTTAACCTAGAACACCGAAATTTGGCGAGCCAAGTGGGATTGGTGTACTGATCATTACATGAAAGTTTCATCAAGATTGGGTGAAAAAGTGTGTGCTGAGATTTCAGGCAACTCGTAGTTTTTTGGAAGCTTGGCAGGCCCTTTCCATGAAAGTGATTCTCGCCAGTCTCTGCTTAGGGCTACATTAACAGCAAACAAACCATAGAGATAGAACTTGAAACTGCTTTATTGTGTCAAGTTTCAAAGAGCTAGCACAAACCGTGTTTGATTTAGAGTTCCAAATACATGTACCCTATGGGAGAAAACAGAGTGAAACCTCAAAATGAAAACGGTTACTGCCAACGAACGGTTTAACCTAGAAGAACGAAATTTGGCGAGCCAAGTGGGATTGGTGTACTGATCATTACCTGAAAGTTTCATCAAGATTGGGTGAAAAAGTGTGTGCTGAGATTTCAGGCAACTCGTAGTTTTTTGGAAGCTTGGCAGGCCCTTTCCATGAAAGTGATTCTCGCCAGTCTCTGCTTAGGGCTACATCAACAGCAAACAAACCATAGAGATAGAACTTGAAACTGCTTTAATGTGTCAAGTTTCAAAGAGCTAGCACCAACCGTGTTTGATTTCGAGTTCCAAATACATGTATCCCTATAGGAGAAAACAGAGTGAAACCTCAAAATGAAACCGGTTACTGCCAACGAACGGTTTAACCTAGAAGAACGAAATTTGGCAAGCCAAGTGGGATTGGTGTACTGATCATTACCTGAAAGTTTCATCAAGATTGGGTGAAAACGTGTGTGCTGAGATTTCAGGCAACTCGTAGTTTTTTGGAAGCTTGGCAGGCCCTTTCCATGAAAGTGATTCTCGCCAGTCTCTGCTTAGGGCTACATCAACAGCAAACAAACCATAGAGATAGAACTTGAAACCGCTTTATTGTGTCAAGTTTCAAAGAGCTAGCACAAACTGTGTTTGATTTAGAGTTCCAAATACATGTATCCTTATAGGAGAAAACAGAGTGAAACCTCAAAATGAAATCGGTTACTGCCAACGAACGGTTTAACCTAGAAGAACGAAATTTGGCAAGCCAAGTGGGATTGGTGTACTGATCATTACCTGAAAGTTTCATCAAGATTGGGTGAAAAAGTGTGTGCTGAGATTTCAGGCAACTCGTAGTTTTTTGGAAGCTTGGCAGGCCCTTTCCATGAAAGGGATTCTCGCCAGTCGCTGCTTAGGGTTACATCAACAGCAAACAAACCATAGAGATAGAACTTGAAACTGCTTTATTGTGTCAAGTTTCAAAGAGCTAGCACAAACCGTGTTTGATTTAGAGTTCCAAATACATATATCCCTATAGGAGAAAACAGAGTGAAACCTCAAAATGAAACCGGTTACTGCCAACGAACGGTTTAACCTAGAAGAACGAAATTTGGCGAGCCAAGTGGGATTGGTGTACTGATCATTACATGAAAGTTTCATCAAGATTGGGTGAAAAAGTGTGTGCTGAGATTTCAGGCAACTCGTAGTTTTTTGGAAGCTTGGCAGGCCCTTTCCATGAAAGTGATTCTCGCCAGTCTCTGCTTAGGGCTACATTAACAGCAAACAAACCATAGAGATAGAACTTGAAACTGCTTTATTGTGTCAAGTTTCAAAGAGCTAGCACAAACCGTGTTTGATTTAGAGTTCCAAATACATGTACCCTATGGGAGAAAACAGAGTGAAACCTCAAAATGAATCCGGTTAATGCCAACGAACGGTTTAACCTAGAAGAACGAAATTTGGCGAGCCAAGTGGGATTGGTGTACTGATCATTACCTGAAAGTTTCATCAAGATTGGGTGAAAAAGTGTGTGCTGAGATTTCAGGCAACTCGTAGTTTTTTGGAAGCTTGGCAGGCCCTTTCCATGAAAGTGATTCTCGCCAGTCTCTGCTTAGGGCTACATCAACAGCAAACAAACCATAGAGATAGAACTTGAAACTGCTTTAATGTGTCAAGTTTCAAAGAGCTAGCACCAACCGTGTTTGATTTCGAGTTCCAAATACATGTATCCCTATAGGAGAAAACAGAGTGAAACCTCAAAATGAAACCGGTTACTGCCAACGAACGGTTTAACCTAGAAGAACGAAATTTGGCAAGCCAAGTGGGATTGGTGTACTGATCATTACCTGAAAGTTTCATCAAGATTGGGTGAAAAAGTGTGTGCTGAGATTTCAGGCAACTCGTAGTTTTTTGGAAGCTTGGCAGGCCCTTTCCATGAAAGTGATTCTCGCCAGTCTCTTCTTAGGGCTACATCAACAGCAAACAAACCATAGAGAGAGAACTTGAAACTGCTTTATTGTGTCAAGTTTCAAAGAGCTAGCACAAACAGCGTTTGATTTAGAGTTCCAAATACATGTATCCCTATAGGAGAAAACAGAGTGAAACCTCAAAATGAAACCGGTTACTGCCAACGAACGGTTTAACCTAGAAGAACGAAATTTGGCGAGCCAAGTGGGATTGGTGTACTGATCATTACCTGAAAGTTTCATCAAGATTGCGTGAAAAAGTATGTGCTGAGATTTAAGGCAATTCGTAGTTTTTTGGAAGCTTGGCAGGCCCTTTCCATGAAAGTGATTCTCGCCAGTCTCTGCTTAGGGCTACATCAACAGCAAACAAACCATAGAGATAGAACTTGAAACCGCTTTATTGTGTCAAGTTTCAAAGAGCTAGCACAAACTGTGTTTGATTTAGAGTTCCAAATACATGTATCCCTATAGGAGAAAACAGAGTGAAACCTCAAAATGAAACCAGTTACTGCCAACGAACAGTTGAACTTAGAAGAACGAAATTTGGCGAGCCAAGTGGGATTGGTGTACTGATCATTACCTGAAAGTTTCATCAAGATTGGGTGAAAAAGTGTGTGCTGAGATTTCAGGCAACTCGTAGTTTTTTGGAAGCTTGGCAGTCCCTTTCCATGAAAGTGATTCTTGCCAGTCTCTGCTTAGGGCTACATCAACAGCAAACAAACCATAAAGATAGAACTTGAAACTGCTTTATTGTGTCAAGTTTCAAAGAGCTAGCACAAACCGTGTTTGATTTAGAGTTCCAAATACATGTATCCCTATAGGAGAAAACAGAGTGAAACCTCAAAATGAAACCGGTTACTGCCAACGAACGGTTTAACCTAGAAGAACGAAATTTGGCGAGCCAAGTGGGATTGGTGTACTGATCATTACCTGAAAGTTTCATCAAGATTGGGTGAAAAAGTGTGTGCTGAGATTTCAGGCAACTCGTAGTTTTTTGGAAGCTTGGCAGGCCCTTTCCATGAAAGTGATTCTCGCCAGTCTCTGCTTAGGGCTACATTAACAGCAAACAAACCATAGAGATAGAACTTGAAACTGCTTTATTGTGTCAAGTTTCAAAGAGCTAGCACAAACCGTGTTTGATTTAGAGTTCCAAATACATGTACCCTATGGGAGAAAACAGAGTGAAACCTCAAAATGAATCCGGTTAATGCCAACGAACGGTTTAACCTAGAAGAACGAAATTTGGCGAGCCAAGTGGGATTGGTGTACTGATCATTACCTGAAAGTTTCATCAAGATTGGGTGAAAAAGTGTGTGCTGAGATTTCAGGCAACTCGTAGTTTTTTGGAAGCTTGGCAGGCCCTTTCCATGAAAGTGATTCTCGCCAGTCTCTGCTTAGGGCTACATCAACAGCACACAAACCATAGAGATAGAACTTGAAACTGCTTTATTGTGTCAAGTTTCAAAGAGCTAGTACCAACCGTGTTTGATTTTGAGTTCCAAATACATGTATCCCTACAGGAGAAAACAGAGTGAAACCTCAAAATGAAACCGTTTACTGCCAACGAACGGTTTAACCTAGAAGAACGAAATTTGGCAAGCCAAGTGGGATTTGTGTACTGATCATTACCTGAAAGTTTCATCAAGATTGGGTGAAAAAGTGTGTGCTGAGATTTCAGGCAACTCGTAGTTTTTTGGTAGCTTGGCAGGCCCTTTCCATGAAAGTGATTCTCGCCAGTCTCTGCTTAGGGCTACATCAACAGCAAACAAACCATAGAGATAGAACTTGAAACCGCTTTATTGTGTCAAGTTTCAAAGAGCTAGCACAAACTGTGTTTGATTTAGAGTTCCAAATACATGTATCCTTATAGGAGAAAACAGAGTGAAACCTCAAAATGAAATCGGTTACTGCCAACGAACGGTTTAACCTAGAAGAACGAAATTTGGCGAGCCAAGTGGGATTGGTGTACTGATCATTACCTGAAAGTTTCATCAAGATTGGGTGAAAAAGTGTGTGCTGAGATTTCAGGCAACTCGTAGTTTTTTGGAAGCTTGGCAGGCCCTTTCCATGAAAGGGATTCTCGCCAGTCTCTGCTTAGGGTTACATCAACAGCAAACAAACCATAGAGATAGAACTTGAAACTGCTTTATTGTGTCAAGTTTCAAAGAGCTAGCACAAACCGTGTTTGATTTAGAGTTCCAAATACATATATCCCTATAGGAGAAAACAGAGTGAAACCTCAAAATGAAACCGGTTACTGCCAACGAACGGTTTAACCTAGAACACCGAAATTTGGCGAGCCAAGTGGGATTGGTGTACTGATCATTACATGAAAGTTTCATCAAGATTGGGTGAAAAAGTGTGTGCTGAGATTTCAGGCAACTCGTAGTTTTTTGGAAGCTTGGCAGGCCCTTTCCATGAAAGTGATTCTCGCCAGTCTCTGCTTAGGGCTACATTAACAGCAAACAAACCATAGAGATAGAACTTGAAACTGCTTTATTGTGTCAAGTTTCAAAGAGCTAGCACAAACCGTGTTTGATTTAGAGTTCCAAATACATGTACCCTATGGGAGAAAACAGAGTGAAACCTCAAAATGAAAACGGTTACTGCCAACGAACGGTTTAACCTAGAAGAACGAAATTTGGCGAGCCAAGTGGGATTGGTGTACTGATCATTACCTGAAAGTTTCATCAAGATTGGGTGAAAAAGTGTGTGCTGAGATTTCAGGCAACTCGTAGTTTTTTGGAAGCTTGGCAGGCCCTTTCCATGAAAGTGATTCTCGCCAGTCTCTGCTTAGGGCTACATCAACAGCAAACAAACCATAGAGATAGAACTTGAAACTGCTTTAATGTGTCAAGTTTCAAAGAGCTAGCACCAACCGTGTTTGATTTCGAGTTCCAAATACATGTATCCCTATAGGAGAAAACAGAGTGAAACCTCAAAATGAAACCGGTTACTGCCAACGAACGGTTTAACCTATAAGAACGAAATTTGGCAAGCCAAGTGGGATTGGTGTACTGATCATTACCTGAAAGTTTCATCAAGATTGGGTGAAAACGTGTGTGCTGAGATTTCAGGCAACTCGTAGTTTTTTGGAAGCTTGGCAGGCCCTTTCCATGAAAGTGATTCTCGCCAGTCTCTGCTTAGGGCTACATCAACAGCAAACAAACCATAGAGATAGAACTTGAAACCGCTTTATTGTGTCAAGTTTCAAAGAGCTAGCACAAACTGTGTTTGATTTAGAGTTCCAAATACATGTATCCTTATAGGAGAAAACAGAGTGAAACCTCAAAATGAAATCGGTTACTGCCAACGAACGGTTTAACCTAGAAGAACGAAATTTGGCAAGCCAAGTGGGATTGGTGTACTGATCATTACCTGAAAGTTTCATCAAGATTGGGTGAAAAAGTGTGTGCTGAGATTTCAGGCAACTCGTAGTTTTTTGGAAGCTTGGCAGGCCCTTTCCATGAAAGGGATTCTCGCCAGTCGCTGCTTAGGGTTACATCAACAGCAAACAAACCATAGAGATAGAACTTGAAACTGCTTTATTGTGTCAAGTTTCAAAGAGCTAGCACAAACCGTGTTTGATTTAGAGTTCCAAATACATAT
>NW_027525264.1:0-21693 GCF_052094955.1 Ictidomys tridecemlineatus
GAAGCCCCGGCAGCCATCCCTGGCCCCTGCCACCTCTGCCTCTGCCTCTGCCTCTGCCAGAGTGTGCCGGACCTCAGTCACGATGAGCGAGACGGTAGTGGGTTTTCACTCATTTTGTTCAGCTTTTCCAAGGAATGTTATTGGAGGACTCATCATCGATCCAAGCACGCCGGACGCACCAACCGCGTCCACGCCCCGGGCCGGGTCGGGCCGGGCCGGGGCCCGAACGAGCACCGTCACGGGGACGGTACTTGCACACCAACCCTCACAGCCTCCAACAACTGGCTCGGCACGGGGGAGGTGGACAAGCCAAGCTTACCGTCTTCGCCACGCTCCGGCCTGGGTCCCAGTCGCGAACACGGGGATGCCAAACAACAAACAGGACCCCACGGCATCAGCACAGGTGGGCACGCTCCACTCAGCCACCAGGCACGCCTCCCTCGCCCGCCACCTCGTCCTGAAGAGTGCACACAGATGACAAGCAACCATGAGAACAAAGGCCCCGGGCCACGGCTCTCCTCTCCTATGCCAGCATCCTGTAGGCTGAGTAAGATCCTCAATGCTCAGGATACACTCTCCTGCATCCCCGATATACTCAGAGCTAATCCAGAATCGCACACCTGGGGCCTACGGCCACACTCCCGGAGACCTTGCGCGCGCCATCTTGGGAGCATAGTTTGCTACAGGCCTCGCTTTCCGCACCTTGCAGTCATCGCCAGGGCTCTGCCTGCTGCAACATTCCACTTCCGCCTTGTTCCTGTCCTCCCCTCCACCCCGCTGCCCCCTGAGATAACGTATGCTGCACCCTCAGACACTGGTCCCATCAGGAAAGCGAGCGCCAGGGCTAGGCAACCTCGTGCCTACAGGCAACCTCGTGCCTCCAAGTCATCCCAACCTTTTAAAAGAGGGCGCTTGGACACCTCCCACCGGTGTTGCCCCAGCAGGCCTGGCTCTTCCGAGCACCTGACTCGGCTCAGCCCAGAACACCCAGCGGCCACACGCACATGGGCGGGACCACAGCCCAGCTGTGGGCATCGGCCGGGCCTAGGAATTCGCCCGTGAGGAGGACAAGTATGGGAAGCCCCGGCAGCCATCCCTGGCCCCTGCCACCTCTGCCTCTGCCTCTGCCTCTGCCAGAGTGTGCCGGACCTCAGTCACGATGAGCGAGATGGTAGTGGGTTTTCACTCATTTTGTTCAGCTTTTCCAAGGAATGTTATTGGAGGACTCATCATCGATCCAAGCACGCCGGACGCACCAACCGCGTCCACGCCCCGGGCCGGGTCGGGCCGGGCCGGGGCCCGAACGAGCACCGTCACGGGGACGGTACTTGCACACCAACCCTCACAGCCTCCAACAACTGGCTCGGCACGGGGGAGGTGGACAAGCCAAGCTTACCGTCTTCGCCACGCTCCGGCCTGGGTCCCAGTCGCGAACACGGGGATGCCAAACAACAAACAGGACCCCACGGCATCAGCACACGTGGGCACGCTCCACTCAGCCACCAGGCACGCCTCCCTCGCCCGCCACCTTGTCCTGAAGAGTGTACACAAGTGACAAGCAACCATGAGAACAATGGCCCGGTGCCAGGGCTCTCCCTTCCCATGCCAGCTTCCTGTCGGCTGAGTATACTCCCCAAGGCTCACCATACACTGTCCTGCATCCCCAATCCACAGGGAGCGGATCCACCATCCCGCACCCGGGGGCTACTTCCGCACACACGGGGAACCTGGGCCCGCCATCTTGGGAGCATAGTTTGCTGCAGGCCTCGCTTTCCGCACCTTCTAGGCTTCACCAGGGGTATGCCTGCTGCAATTTTCCCCATCCTCCTTCTACCTGTCCTCCCCTCCACCCTCCACACTCCACCCCGCTGCCCGATGCCAGAAGGTCTGCTACACCCTCACCCACTGGTCCTCTAACAAAGGGAGGGCCAGGGCTGGCCCTCTCCAGGCGACCTCATGCCTCCAAGTCATCCCAACCTTTTAAGGAGGGCGCTTGGACACCTCACACCTGTTGTTCTCCAGCAGGCCTGGCTCTGCTGAGCATGTGGTTCCGCTCAGCCAAGAACACCCAGCGGCCCCACGCACACTGACGGGACCACAAACCCAGCCGTGGGCACCGGCCGCGCCTAGGAATTCGCCCGTGAGGAGGACAAGTATGGGAAGCCGCGGCAGCCATCCCTGGCCCCTGCCACCTCTGCCTCTGCCTCTGCCTCTGCCAGAGTGTGCCGGACCTCAGTCACGATGAGCGAGACGGTAGTGGGTTTTCACTCATTTTGTTCAGCTTTTCCAAGGAATGTTATTGGAGGACTCATCATCGATCCAAGCACGCCGGACGCACCAACCGCGTCCACGCCCCTGGCCGGGCCCGGGCCCGACCGAGCTCATTTAGGGGGCGCTATGGCCACGCCAAATCCTGCATATCCTCCAACAACTGGCTTGGCACCCGTGCAGGTGGACAAACCAAGCTTACCGTCTTCGCCACGCCCCGGCCTGGGTCCCAGTCGCGAACACGGGGATGACAACCAGAAAACAGGACCCCACGGCCTCAGCACAGGTGGGCACGCTCCAGGTCAGCCACCAGGCACGCCTCCCTCGCCCGCCACCTCGTCCTGAAGAGTGCACACAGAAGACAAGCAACCATGAGAACAAAGGCCCCGGGCCACGGCTCTCCTCTCCCATGCCAGCATCCTGTAGGCTGAGTAAGATCCTCAATGCTCAGGATACACTCTCCTGCATCCCGATATACTCAGAGCTAATCCAGAATCGCACACCTGGGGCCTACGGCCACACACCCGGAGACCTTGCGCGCGCCATCTTGGGAGCATAGTTTGCTACAGGCCTCGCTTTCCGCACCTTGCAGTCATCGCCAGGGCTCTGCCTGCTGCAACATTCCACTTCCGCCTTGTTCCTGTCCTCCCCTCCACCCCGCTGCCCCCTGAGATAACGTATGCTGCACCCTCAGCCACTGGTCCCATCAGGAAAGGGAGCGCCAGGGCTAGGCAACCTCGTGCCTCCAAGTCATCCCAACCTTTTAAAAGAGGGCGCTTGGACACCTCCCACCGGTGTTGCCCCAGCAGGCCTGGCTCTTCCGAGCACCTGACTCGGCTCAGCCCAGAACACCCAGCGGCCACACGCACATGGGCGGGACCACAGCCCAGCTGTGGGCATCGGCCGGGCCTAGGAATTCGCCCGTGAGGAGGACAAGTATGGGAAGCCCCGGCAGCCATCCCTGGCCCCTGCCACCTCTGCCTCTGCCTCTGCCTCTGCCAGAGTGTGCCGGACCTCAGTCACGATGAGCGAGACGGTAGTGGGTTTTCACTCATTTTGTTCAGCTTTTCCAAGGAATGTTATTGGAGGACTCATCATCGATCCAAGCACGCCGGACGCACCAACCGCGTCCACGCCCCGGGCCGGGTCGGGCCGGGCCGGGGCCCGAACGAGCACCGTCACGGGGACGGTACTTGCACACCAACCCTCACAGCCTCCAACAACTGGCTCGGCACGGGGGAGGTGGACAAGCCAAGCTTACCGTCTTCGCCACGCTCCGGCCTGGGTCCCAGTCGCGAACACGGGGATGCCAAACAACAAACAGGACCCCACGGCATCAGCACACGTGGGCACGCTCCACTCAGCCACCAGGCACGCCTCCCTCGCCTGCCACCTTGTCCTGAAGAGTGTACACAAGTGACAAGCAACCATGAGAACAATGGCCCGGTGCCAGGGCTCTCCCTTCCCATGCCAGCTTCCTGTCGGCTGAGTATACTCCCCAAGGCTCACCGTACACTGTCCTGCATCCCCAATCCACAGGGAGCGGATCCACCATCCCGCACCCGGGGGCTACTTCCGCACACACGGGGAACCTGGGCCCGCCATCTTGGGAGCATAGTTTGCTGCAGGCCTCGCTTTCCGCACCTTCTAGGCTTCACCAGGGGTATGCCTGCTGCAATTTTCCCCATCCTCCTTCTACCTGTCCTCCCCTCCACCCTCCACACTCCACCCCGCTGCCCGATGCCAGAAGGTCTGCTACACCCTCACCCACTGGTCCTCTAACAAAGGGAGGGCCAGGGCTGGCCCTCTCCAGGCGACCTCATGCCTCCAAGTCATCCCAACCTTTTAAGGAGGGCGCTTGGACACCTCACACCTGTTGTTCTCCAGCAGGCCTGGCTCTGCTGAGCATGTGGTTCCGCTCAGCCAAGAACACCCAGCGGCCCCACGCACACTGACGGGACCACAAACCCAGCCGTGGGCACCGGCCGCGCCTAGGAATTCGCCCGTGAGGAGGACAAGTATGGGAAGCCGCGGCAGCCATCCCTGGCCCCTGCCACCTCTGCCTCTGCCTCTGCCTCTGCCAGAGTGTGCCGGACCTCAGTCACGATGAGCGAGACGGTAGTGGGTTTTCACTCATTTTTTTCAGCTTTTCCAAGGAATGTTATTGGAGGACTCATCATCGATCCAAGCACGCCGGACGCACCAACCGCGTCCACGCCCCTGGCCGGGCCCGGGCCCGACCGAGCACATTTAGGGGGCGCTATGGCCACGCCAAATCCTGCATATCCTCCAACAACTGGCTTGGCACCCGTGCAGGTGGACAAACCAAGCTTACCGTCTTCGCCACGCCCCGGCCTGGGTCCCAGTCGCGAACACGGGGATGCCAACCAGAAAACAGGACCCCACGGCCTCAGCACAGGTGGGCACGCTCCAGGTCAGCCACCAGGCACGCCTCCCTCGCCCGCCACCTCGTCCTGAAGAGTGCACACAGATGACAAGCAACCATGAGAACAAAGCCCCGGGCCACGGCTCTCCTCTCCCATGCCAGCATCCTGTAGGCTGAGTAAGATCCTCAATGCTCAGGATACACTCTCCTGCATCCCCGATATACTCAGAGCTAATCCAGAATCGCACACCTGGGGCCTACGGCCACACACCCGGAGACCATGCGCGCGCCATCTTGGGAGCATAGTTTGCTACAGGCCTCGCTTTCCGCACCTTGCAGTCATCGCCAGGGCTCTGCCTGCTGCAACATTCCACTTCCGCCTTGTTCCTGTCCTCCCCTCCACCCCGCTGCCCCCTGAGATAACGTATGCTGCACCCTCAGCCACTGGTCCCATCAGGAAAGCGAGCGCCAGGGCTAGGCAACCTCGTGCCTACAGGCAACCTCGTGCCTCCAAGTCATCCCAACCTTTTAAAAGAGGGCGCTTGGACACCTCCCACCGGTGTTGCCCCAGCAGGCCTGGCTCTTCCGAGCACCTGACTCGGCTCAGCCCAGAACACCCAGCGGCCACACGCACATGGGCGGGACCACAGCCCAGCTGTGGGCATCGGCCGGGCCTAGGAATTCGCCCGTGAGGAGGACAAGTATGGGAAGCCCCGGCAGCCATCCCTGGCCCCTGCCACCTCTGCCTCTGCCTCTGCCTCTGCCAGAGTGTGCCGGACCTCAGTCACGATGAGCGAGACGGTAGTGGGTTTTCACTCATTTTGTTCAGCTTTTCCAAGGAATGTTATTGGAGGACTCATCATCGATCCAAGCACGCCGGACGCACCAACCGCGTCCACGCCCTGCCGGCCGGGCCCGACTGAGCTCATTTAGGGGGCGCTATGGCCACGCCAAATCCTGCATATCCTCCAACAACTGGCTTGGCACCCGTGCAGGTGGACAAACCAAGCTTACCGTCTTCGCCACGCCCGGCCTGGGTCCCAGTCGCGAACACGGGGATGCCAACCAGAAAACAGGACCCCACGGCCTCAGCACAGGTGGGCACGCTCCAGGTCAGCCACCAGGCACGCCTCCCTCGCCCGCCACCTCGTCCTGAAGAGTGCACACAGATGACAAGCAACCATGAGAACAAAGGCCCCGGGCCTCGGCTGTCCTCTCCCATGCCAGCATCCTGTAGGCTGAGTAAGATCCTCAATGCTCAGGATACACTCTCCTGCATCCCCGATATACTCAGAGCTAATCCAGAATCGCACACCTGGGGCCTACGGCCACACTCCCGGAGACCTTGCGCGCGCCATCTTGGGAGCATAGTTTGCTACAGGCCTCGCTTTCCGCACCTTGCAGTCATCGCCAGGGCTCTGCCTGCTGCAACATTCCACTTCCGCCTTGTTCCTGTCCTCCCCTCCACCCCGCTGCCCCTGAGATAACGTATGCTGCACCCTCAGCCACTGGTCCCATCAGGAAAGCGAGCGCCAGGGCTAGGCAACCTCGTGCCTATGCCTACAGGCAACCTCGTGCCTCCAAGTCATCCCAACCTTTTAAAAGAGGGCGCTTGGACACCTCCCACCGGTGTTGCCCCAGCAGGCCTGGCTCTTCCGAGCACCTGACTCGGCTCAGCCCAGAACACCCAGCGGCCACACACATGGGCGGGACCACAGCCCAGCTGTGGGCATCGGCCGGGCCTAGGAATTCGCCCGTGAGGAGGACAAGTATGGGAAGCCCCGGCAGCCATCCCTGGCCCCTGCCACCTCTGCCTCTGCCTCTGCCTCTGCCAGAGTGTGCCGGACCTCAGTCACGATGAGCGAGACGGTAGTGGGTTTTCACTCATTTTGTTCAGCTTTTCCAAGGAATGTTATTGGAGGACTCATCATCGATCCAAGCACGCCGGACGCACCAACCGCGTCCACGCCCCGGGCCGGGTCGGGCCGGGCCGGGGCCCCGAACGAGCACCGTCACGGGGACGGTACTTGCACACCAACCCTCACAGCCTCCAACAACTGGCTCGGCACGGGGGAGGTGGACAAGCCAAGCTTACCGTCTTCGCCACGCTCCGGCCTGGGTCCCAGTCGCGAACACGGGGATGCCAAACAACAAACAGGACCCCACGGCATCAGCACAGGTGGGCACGCTCCACTCAGCCACCAGGCACGCCTCCCTCGCCCGCCACCTCGTCCTGAAGAGTGCACACAGATGACAAGCAACCATGAGAACAAAGGCCCCGGGCCACGGCTCTCCTCTCCTATGCCAGCATCCTGTAGGCTGAGTAAGATCCTCAATGCTCAGGATACACTCTCCTGCATCCCCGATATACTCAGAGCTAATCCAGAATCGCACACCTGGGGCCTACGGCCACACTCCCGGAGACCTTGCGCGCGCCATCTTGGGAGCATAGTTTGCTACAGGCCTCGCTTTCCGCACCTTGCAGTCATCGCCAGGGCTCTGCCTGCTGCAACATTCCACTTCCGCCTTGTTCCTGTCCTCCCCTCCACCCCGCTGCCCCCTGAGATAACGTATGCTGCACCCTCAGACACTGGTCCCATCAGGAAAGCGAGCGCCAGGGCTAGGCAACCTCGTGCCTACAGGCAACCTCGTGCCTCCAAGTCATCCCAACCTTTTAAAAGAGGGCGCTTGGACACCTCCCACCGGTGTTGCCCCAGCAGGCCTGGCTCTTCCGAGCACCTGACTCGGCTCAGCCCAGAACACCCAGCGGCCACACGCACATGGGCGGGACCACAGCCCAGCTGTGGGCATCGGCCGGGGCCTAGGAATTCGCCCGTGAGGAGGACAAGTATGGGAAGCCCCGGCAGCCATCCCTGGCCCCTGCCACCTCTGCCTCTGCCTCTGCCTCTGCCAGAGTGTGCCGGACCTCAGTCACGATGAGCGAGACGGTAGTGGGTTTTCACTCATTTTGTTCAGCTTTTCCAAGGAATGTTATTGGAGGACTCATCATCGATCCAAGCACGCCGGACGCACCAACCGCGTCCACGCCCCGGGCCGGGTCGGGCCGGGCCGGGGCCCGAACGAGCACCGTCACGGGGACGGTACTTGCACACCAACCCTCACAGCCTCCAACAACTGGCTCGGCACGGGGGAGGTGGACAAGCCAAGCTTACCGTCTTCGCCACGCTCCGGCCTGGGTCCCAGTCGCGAACACGGGGATGCCAAACAACAAACAGGACCCCACGGCATCAGCACACGTGGGCACGCTCCACTCAGCCACCAGGCACGCCTCCCTCGCCCGCCACCTTGTCCTGAAGAGTGTACACAAGTGACAAGCAACCATGAGAACAATGGCCCGGTGCCAGGGCTCTCCCTTCCCATGCCAGCTTCCTGTCGGCTGAGTATACTCCCCAAGGCTCACCGTACACTGTCCTGCATCCCCAATCCACAGGGAGCGGATCCACCATCCCGCACCCGGGGCTACTTCCGCACACACGGGGAACCTGGGCCCGCCATCTTGGGAGCATAGTTTGCTGCAGGCCTCGCTTTCCGCACCTTCTAGGCTTCACCAGGGGTATGCCTGCTGCAATTTTCCCCATCCTCCTTCTACCTGTCCTCCCCTCCACCCTCCACACTCCACCCCGCTGCCCGATGCCAGAAGGTCTGCTACACCCTCACCCACTGGTCCTCTAACAAAGGGAGGGCCAGGGCTGGCCCTCTCCAGGCGACCTCATGCCTCCAAGTCATCCCAACCTTTTAAGGAGGGCGCTTGGACACCTCACACCTGTTGTTCTCCAGCAGGCCTGGCTCTGCTGAGCATGTGGTTCCGCTCAGCCAAGAACACCCAGCGGCCCCACGCACACTGATGGGACCACAAACCCAGCCGTGGGCACCGGCCGCGCCTAGGAATTCGCCCGTGAGGAGGACAAGTATGGGAAGCCGCGGCAGCCATCCCTGGCCCCTGCCACCTCTGCCTCTGCCTCTGCCTCTGCCAGAGTGTGCCGGACCTCAGTCACGATGAGCGAGACGGTAGTGGGTTTTCACTCATTTTGTTCAGCTTTTCCAAGGAATGTTATTGGAGGACTCATCATCGATCCAAGCACGCCGGACGCACCAACCGCGTCCACGCCCCTGGCCGGGCCCGGGCCCGACCGAGCTCATTTAGGGGGCGCTATGGCCACGCCAAATCCTGCATATCCTCCAACAACTGGCTTGGCACCCGTGCAGGTGGACAAACCAAGCTTACCGTCTTCGCCACGCCCCGGCCTGGGTCCCAGTCGCGAACACGGGGATGCCAACCAGAAAACAGGACCCCACGGCCTCAGCACAGGTGGGCACGCTCCAGGTCAGCCACCAGGCACGCCTCCCTCGCCCGCCACCTCGTCCTGAAGAGTGCACACAGATGACAAGCAACCATGAGAACAAAGGCCCCGGGCCACGGCTCTCCTCTCCCATGCCAGCATCCTGTAGGCTGAGTAAGATCCTCAATGCTCAGGATACACTCTCCTGCATCCCGATATACTCAGAGCTAATCCAGAATCGCACACCTGGGGCCTACGGTCACACACCCGGAGACCTTGCGCGCGCCATCTTGGGAGCATAGTTTGCTACAGGCCTCGCTTTCCGCACCTTGCAGTCATCGCCAGGGCTCTGCCTGCTGCAACATTCCACTTCCGCCTTGTTCCTGTCCTCCCCTCCACCCCGCTGCCCCCTGAGATAACGTATGCTGCACCCTCAGCCACTGGTCCCATCAGGAAAGGGAGCGCCAGGGCTAGGCAACCTCGTGCCTCCAAGTCATCCCAACCTTTTAAAAGAGGGCGCTTGGACACCTCCCACCGGTGTTGCCCCAGCAGGCCTGGCTCTTCCGAGCACCTGACTCGGCTCAGCCCAGAACACCCAGCGGCCACACGCACATGGGCGGGACCACAGCCCAGCTGTGGGCATCGGCCGGGCCTAGGAATTCGCCCGTGAGGAGGACAAGTATGGGAAGCCCCGGCAGCCATCCCTGGCCCCTGCCACCTCTGCCTCTGCCTCTGCCTCTGCCAGAGTGTGCCGGACCTCAGTCACGATGAGCGAGACGGTAGTGGGTTTTCACTCATTTTGTTCAGCTTTTCCAAGGAATGTTATTGGAGGACTCATCATCGATCCAAGCACGCCGGACGCACCAACCGCGTCCACGCCCCGGGCCGGGTCGGGCCGGGCCGGGGCCCGAACGAGCACCGTCACGGGGACGGTACTTGCACACCAACCCTCACAGCCTCCAACAACTGGCTCGGTACGGGGGAGGTGGACAAGCCAAGCTTACCGTCTTCGCCACGCTCCGGCCTGGGTCCCAGTCGCGAACACGGGGATGCCAAACAACAAACAGGACCCCACGGCATCAGCACACGTGGGCACGCTCCACTCAGCCACCAGGCACGCCTCCCTCGCCCGCCACCTTGTCCTGAAGAGTGTACACAAGTGACAAGCAACCATGAGAACAATGGCCCGGTGCCAGGGCTCTCCCTTCCCATGCCAGCTTCCTGTCGGCTGAGTATACTCCCCAAGGCTCACCGTACACTGTCCTGCATCCCCAATCCACAGGGAGCGGATCCACCATCCCGCACCCGGGGGCTACTTCCGCACACACGGGGAACCTGGGCCCGCCATCTTGGGAGCATAGTTTGCTGCAGGCCTCGCTTTCCGCACCTTCTAGGCTTCACCAGGGGTATGCCTGCTGCAATTTTCCCCATCCTCCTTCTACCTGTCCTCCCCTCCACCCTCCACACTCCACCCCGCTGCCCGATGCCAGAAGGTCTGCTACACCCTCACCCACTGGTCCTCTAACAAAGGGAGGGCCAGGGCTGGCCCTCTCCAGGCGACCTCATGCCTCCAAGTCATCCCAACCTTTTAAGGAGGGCGCTTGGACACCTCACACCTGTTGTTCTCCAGCAGGCCTGGCTCTGCTGAGCATGTGGTTCCGCTCAGCCAAGAACACCCAGCGGCCCCACGCACACTGACGGGACCACAAACCCAGCCGTGGGCACCGGCCGCGCCTAGGAATTCGCCCGTGAGGAGGACAAGTATGGGAAGCCGCGGCAGCCATCCCTGGCCCCTGCCACCTCTGCCTCTGCCTCTGCCTCTGCCAGAGTGTGCCGGACCTCAGTCACGATGAGCGAGACGGTAGTGGGTTTTCACTCATTTTGTTCAGCTTTTCCAAGGAATGTTATTGGAGGACTCATCATCGATCCAAGCACGCCGGACGCACCAACCGCGTCCACGCCCCTGGCCGGGCCCGGGCCCGACCGAGCTCATTTAGGGGGCGCTATGGCCACGCCAAATCCTGCATATCCTCCAACAACTGGCTTGGCACCCGTGCAGGTGGACAAACCAAGCTTACCGTCTTCGCCACGCCCCGGCCTGGGTCCCAGTCGCGAACACGGGGATGCCAACCAGAAAACAGGACCCCACGGCCTCAGCACAGGTGGGCACGCTCCAGGTCAGCCACCAGGCACGCCTCCCTCGCCCGCCACCTCGTCCTGAAGAGTGCACACAGAAGACAAGCAACCATGAGAACAAAGGCCCCGGGCCATGGCTCTCCTCTCCCATGCCAGCATCCTGTAGGCTGAGTAAGATCCTCAATGCTCAGGATACACTCTCCTGCATCCCCGATATACTCAGAGCTAATCCAGAATCGCACACCTGGGGCCTACGGCCACACACCCGGAGACCTTGCGCGCGCCATCTTGGGAGCATAGTTTGCTACAGGCCTCGCTTTCCGCACCTTGCAGTCATCGCCAGGGCTCTGCCTGCTGCAACATTCCACTTCGCCTTGTTCCTGTCCTCCCCTCCACCCCGCTGCCCCTGAGATAACGTATGCTGCACCCTCAGCCACTGGTCCCATCAGGAAAGGGAGCGCCAGGGCTAGGCAACCTCGTGCCTACAGGCAACCTCGTGCCTCCAAGTCATCCCAACCTTTTAAAAGAGGGCGCTTGGACACCTCCCACCGGTGTTGCCCCAGCAGGCCTGGCTCTTCCGAGCACCTGACTCGGCTCAGCCCAGAACACCCAGCGGCCACACGCACATGGGCGGGACCACAGCCCAGCTGTGGGCATCGGCCGGGCCTAGGAATTCGCCCGTGAGGAGGACAAGTATGGGAAGCCGCGGCAGCCATCCCTGGCCCCTGCCACCTCTGCCTCTGCCTCTGCCTCTGCCAGAGTGTGCCGGACCTCAGTCACGATGAGCGAGACGGTAGTGGGTTTTCACTCATTTTGTTCAGCTTTTCCAAGGAATGTTATTGGAGGACTCATCATCGATCCAAGCACGCCGGACGCACCAACCGCGTCCACGCCCCGGGCCGGGTCGGGCCGGGCCGGGGCCCGAACGAGCACCGTCACGGGGACGGTACTTGCACACCAACCCTCACAGCCTCCAACAACTGGCTCGGCACGGGGGAGGTGGACAAGCCAAGCTTACCGTCTTCGCCACGCTCCGGCCTGGGTCCCAGTCGCGAACACGGGGATGCCAAACAACAAACAGGACCCCACGGCATCAGCACACGTGGGCACGCTCCACTCAGCCACCAGGCACGCCTCCCTCGCCCGCCACCTTGTCCTGAAGAGTGTACACAAGTGACAAGCAAACCATGAGAACAATGGCCCGGTGCCAGGGCTCTCCCTTCCCATGCCAGCTTCCTGTCGGCTGAGTATACTCCCCAAGGCTCACCATACACTGTCCTGCATCCCCAATCCACAGGGAGCGGATCCACCATCCCGCACCCGGGGGCTACTTCCGCACACACGGGGAACCTGGGCCCGCCATCTTGGGAGCATAGTTTGCTGCAGGCCTCGCTTTCCGCACCTTCTAGGCTTCACCAGGGGTATGCCTGCTGCAATTTTCCCCATCCTCCTTCTACCTGTCCTCCCCTCCACCCTCCACACTCCACCCCGCTGCCCGATGCCAGAAGGTCTGCTACACCCTCACCCACTGGTCCTCTAACAAAGGGAGGGCCAGGGCTGGCCCTCTCCAGGCGACCTCATGCCTCCAAGTCATCCCAACCTTTTAAGGAGGGCGCTTGGACACCTCACACCTGTTGTTCTCCAGCAGGCCTGGCTCTGCTGAGCATGTGGTTCCGCTCAGCCAAGAACACCCAGCGGCCCCACGCACACTGACGGGACCACAAACCCAGCCGTGGGCACCGGCCGCGCCTAGGAATTCGCCCGTGAGGAGGACAAGTATGGGAAGCCGCGGCAGCCATCCCTGGCCCCTGCCACCTCTGCCTCTGCCTCTGCCTCTGCCAGAGTGTGCCGGACCTCAGTCACGATGAGCGAGACGGTGTGGGTTTTCACTCATTTTGTTCAGCTTTTCCAAGGAATGTTATTGGAGGACTCATCATCGATCCAAGCACGCCGGACGCACCAACCGCGTCCACGCCCCTGGCCGGGCCCGGGCCCGACCGAGCACATTTAGGGGGCGCTATGGCCACGCCAAATCCTGCATATCCTCCAACAACTGGCTTGGCACCCGTGCAGGTGGACAAACCAAGCTTACCGTCTTCGCCACGCCCCGGCCTGGGTCCCAGTCGCGAACACGGGGATGCCAACCAGAAAACAGGACCCCACGGCCTCAGCACAGGTGGGCACGCTCCAGGTCAGCCACCAGGCACGCCTCCCTCGCCCGCCACCTCGTCCTGAAGAGTGCACACAGAAGACAAGCAACCATGAGAACAAAGGCCCCGGGCCACGGCTGTCCTCTCCCATGCCAGCATCCTGTAGGCTGAGTAAGATCCTCAATGCTCAGGATACACTCTCCTGCATCCCCGATATACTCAGAGCTAATCCAGAATCGCACACCTGGGGCCTACGGCCACACTCCCGGAGACCTTGCGCGCGCCATCTTGGGAGCATAGTTTGCTACAGGCCTCGCTTTCCGCACCTTGCAGTCATCGCCAGGGCTCTGCCTGCTGCAACATTCCACTTCCGCCTTGTTCCTGTCCTCCCCTCCACCCCGCTGCCCCCTGAGATAACGTATGCTGCACCCTCAGCCACTGGTCCCATCAGGAAAGGGAGCGCCAGGGCTAGGCAACCTCGTGCCTACAGGCAACCTCGTGCCTCCAAGTCATCCCAACCTTTTAAAAGAGGGCGCTTGGACACCTCCCACCGGTGTTGCCCCAGCAGGCCTGGCTCTTCCGAGCACCTGACTCGGCTCAGCCCAGAACACCCAGCGGCCACACGCACATGGGCGGGACCACAGCCCAGCTGTGGGCATCGGCCGGGCCTAGGAATTCGCCCGTGAGGAGGACAAGTATGGGAAGCCCCGGCAGCCATCCCTGGCCCCTGCCACCTCTGCCTCTGCCTCTGCCTCTGCCAGAGTGTGCCGGACCTCAGTCACGATGAGCGAGACGGTAGTGGGTTTTCACTCATTTTGTTCAGCTTTTCCAAGGAATGTTATTGGAGGACTCATCATCGATCCAAGCACGCCGGACGCACCAACCGCGTCCACGCCCCGGGCCGGGTCGGGCCGGGCCGGGCCCGAACGAGCACCGTCACGGGGACGGTACTTGCACACCAACCCTCACAGCCTCCAACAACTGGCTCGGCACGGGGGAGGTGGACAAGCCAAGCTTACCGTCTTCGCCACGCTCCGGCCTGGGTCCCAGTCGCGAACACGGGGATGCCAAACAACAAACAGGACCCCACGGCATCAGCACACGTGGGCACGCTCCACTCAGCCACCAGGCACGCCTCCCTCGCCCGCCACCTTGTCCTGAAGAGTGTACACAAGTGACAAGCAACCATGAGAACAATGGCCCGGTGCCAGGGCTCTCCCTTCCCATGCCAGCTTCCTGTCGGCTGAGTATACTCCCCAAGGCTCACCGTACACTGTCCTGCATCCCCAATCCACAGGGAGCGGATCCACGATCCCGCACCCGGGGGCTACTTCCGCACACACGGGGAACCTGGGCCCGCCATCTTGGGAGCATAGTTTGCTGCAGGCCTCGCTTTCCGCACCTTCTAGGCTTCACCAGGGGTATGCCTGCTGCAATTTTCCCCATCCTCCTTCTACCTGTCCTCCCCTCCACCCTCCACACTCCACCCCGCTGCCCGATGCCAGAAGGTCTGCTACACCCTCACCCACTGGTCCTCTAACAAAGGGAGGGCCAGGGCTGGCCCTCTCCAGGCGACCTCATGCCTCCAAGTCATCCCAACCTTTTAAGGAGGGCGCTTGGACACCTCACACCTGTTGTTCTCCAGCAGGCCTGGCTCTGCTGAGCATGTGGTTCCGCTCAGCCAAGAACACCCAGCGGCCCCACGCACACTGACGGGACCACAAACCCAGCCGTGGGCACCGGCCGCGCCTAGGAATTCGCCCGTGAGGAGGACAAGTATGGGAAGCCGCGGCAGCCATCCCTGGCCCCTGCCACCTCTGCCTCTGCCTCTGCCTCTGCCAGAGTGTGCCGGACCTCAGTCACGATGAGCGAGACGGTAGTGGGTTTTCACTCATTTTGTTCAGCTTTTCCAAGGAATGTTATTGGAGGACTCATCATCGATCCAAGCACGCCGGACGCACCAACCGCGTCCACGCCCCGGGCCGGGTCGGGCCGGGCCGGGGCCCGAACGAGCACCGTCACGGGGACGGTACTTGCACACCAACCCTCACAGCCTCCAACAACTGGCTCGGCACGGGGGAGGTGGACAAGCCAAGCTTACCGTCTTCGCCACGCTCCGGCCTGGGTCCCAGTCGCGAACACGGGGATGCCAAACAACAAACAGGACCCCACGGCATCAGCACACGTGGGCACGCTCCACTCAGCCACCAGGCACGCCTCCCTCGCCCGCCACCTTGTCCTGAAGAGTGTACACAAGTGACAAGCAACCATGAGAACAATGGCCCGGTGCCAGGGCTCTCCCTTCCCATGCCAGCTTCCTGTCGGCTGAGTATACTCCCCAAGGCTCACCATACACTGTCCTGCATCCCCAATCCACAGGGAGCGGATCCACGATCCCGCACCCGGGGGCTACTTCCGCACACACGGGGAACCTGGGCCCGCCATCTTGGGAGCATAGTTTGCTGCAGGCCTCGCTTTCCGCACCTTCTAGGCTTCACCAGGGGTATGCCTGCTGCAATTTTCCCCATCCTCCTTCTACCTGTCCTCCCCTCCACCCTCCACACTCCACCCCGCTGCCCGATGCCAGAAGGTCTGCTACACCCTCACCCACTGGTCCTCTAACAAAGGGAGGGCCAGGGCTGGCCCTCTCCAGGCGACCTCATGCCTCCAAGTCATCCCAACCTTTTAAGGAGGGCGCTTGGACACCTCACACCTGTTGTTCTCCAGCAGGCCTGGCTCTGCTGAGCATGTGGTTCCGCTCAGCCAAGAACCCCCAGCGGCCCCACGCACACTGACGGGACCACAAACCCAGCCGTGGGCACCGGCCGCGCCTAGGAATTCGCCCGTGAGGAGGACAAGTATGGGAAGCCGCGGCAGCCATCCCTGGCCCCTGCCACCTCTGCCTCTGCCTCTGCCTCTGCCAGAGTGTGCCGGACCTCAGTCACGATGAGCGAGACGGTAGTGGGTTTTCACTCATTTTGTTCAGCTTTTCCAAGGAATGTTATTGGAGGACTCATCATCGATCCAAGCACGCCGGACGCACCAACCGCGTCCACGCCCCTGGCCGGGCCCGGGCCCGACCGAGCTCATTTAGGGGGCGCTATGGCCACGCCAAATCCTGCATATCCTCCAACAACTGGCTTGGCACCCGTGCAGGTGGACAAACCAAGCTTACCGTCTTCGCCACGCCCCGGCCTGGGTCCCAGTCGCGAACACGGGGATGCCAACCAGAAAACAGGACCCCACGGCCTC
The DNA here is from genome assembly GCF_052094955.1 of Ictidomys tridecemlineatus. Lineage (NCBI taxonomy): Eukaryota > Metazoa > Chordata > Mammalia > Rodentia > Sciuridae > Ictidomys > Ictidomys tridecemlineatus. Next base: position 16,494 of record NW_027525264.1, read on the forward strand.
AGCACAGGTGGGCACGCTCCAGGTCAGCCACCAGGCACGCCTCCCTCGCCCGCCACCTCGTCCTGAAGAGTGCACACAGAAGACAAGCAACCATGAGAACAAAGGCCCCGGGCCACGGCTCTCCTCTCCCATGCCAGCATCCTGTAGGCTGAGTAAGATCCTCAATGCTCAGGATACACTCTCCTGCATCCCCGATATACTCAGAGCTAATCCAGAATCGCACACCTGGGGCCTACGGCCACACTCCCGGAGACCTTGCGCGCGCCATCTTGGGAGCATAGTTTGCTACAGGCCTCGCTTTCCGCACCTTGCAGTCATCGCCAGGACTCTGCCTGCTGCAACATTCCAATTCCGCCTTGTTCCTGTCCTCCCCTCCACCCCGCTGCCCCCTGAGATAACGTATGCTGCACCCTCAGCCACTGGTCCCATCAGGAAAGGGAGCGCCAGGGCTAGGCAACCTCGTGCCTCCAAGTCATCCCAACCTTTTAAAAGAGGGCGCTTGGACACCTCCCACCGGTGTTGCCCCAGCAGGCCTGGCTCTTCCGAGCACCTGACTCGGCTCAGCCCAGAACACCCAGCGGCCACACGCACATGGGCGGGACCACAGCCCAGCTGTGGGCATCGGCCGGGCCTAGGAATTCGCCCGTGAGGAGGACAAGTACGGGAAGCCCCGGCAGCCATCCCTGGCCCCTGCCACCTCTGCCTCTGCCTCTGCCTCTGCCAGAGTGTGCCGGACCTCAGTCACGATGAGCGAGACGGTAGTGGGTTTTCACTCATTTTGTTCAGCTTTTCCAAGGAATGTTATTGGAGGACTCATCATCGATCCAAGCACGCCGGACGCACCAACCGCGTCCACGCCCCGGGCCGGGTCGGGCCGGGCCGGGGCCCGAACGAGCACCGTCACGGGGACGGTACTTGCACACCAACCCTCACAGCCTCCAACAACTGGCTCGGCACGGGGGAGGTGGACAAGCCAAGCTTACCGTCTTCGCCACGCTCCGGCCTGGGTCCCAGTCGCGAACACGGGGATGCCAAACAACAAACAGGACCCCACGGCATCAGCACACGTGGGCACGCTCCACTCAGCCACCAGGCACGCCTCCCTCGCCCGCCACCTTGTCCTGAAGAGTGTACACAAGTGACAAGCAACCATGAGAACAATGGCCCGGTGCCAGGGCTCTCCCTTCCCATGCCAGCTTCCTGTCGGCTGAGTATACTCCCCAAGGCTCACCATACACTGTCCTGCATCCCCAATCCACAGGGAGCGGATCCACCATCCCGCACCCGGGGGCTACTTCCGCACACACGGGGAACCTGGGCCCGCCATCTTGGGAGCATAGTTTGCTGCAGGCCTCGCTTTCCGCACCTTCTAGGCTTCACCAGGGGTATGCCTGCTGCAATTTTCCCCATCCTCCTTCTACCTGTCCTCCCCTCCACCCTCCACACTCCACCCCGCTGCCCGATGCCAGAAGGTCTGCTACACCCTCACCCACTGGTCCTCTAACAAAGGGAGGGCCAGGGCTGGCCCTCTCCAGGCGACCTCATGCCTCCAAGTCATCCCAACCTTTTAAGGAGGGCGCTTGGACACCTCACACCTGTTGTTCTCCAGCAGGCCTGGCTCTGCTGAGCATGTGGTTCCGCTCAGCCAAGAACACCCAGCGGCCCCACGCACACTGACGGGACCACAAACCCAGCCGTGGGCACCGGCCGCGCCTAGGAATTCGCCCGTGAGGAGGACAAGTATGGGAAGCCGCGGCAGCCATCCCTGGCCCCTGCCACCTCTGCCTCTGCCTCTGCCTCTGCCAGAGTGTGCCGGACCTCAGTCACGATGAGCGAGACGGTAGTGGGTTTTCACTCATTTTGTTCAGCTTTTCCAAGGAATGTTATTGGAGGACTCATCATCGATCCAAGCACGCCGGACGCACCAACCGCGTCCACGCCCCTGGCCGGGCCCGGGCCCGACCGAGCTCATTTAGGGGGCGCTATGGCCACGCCAAATCCTGCATATCCTCCAACAACTGGCTTGGCACCCGTGCAGGTGGACAAACCAAGCTTACCGTCTTCGCCACGCCCCGGCCTGGGTCCCAGTCGCGAACACGGGGATGCCAACCAGAAAACAGGACCCCACGGCCTCAGCACAGGTGGGCACGCTCCAGGTCAGCCACCAGGCACGCCTCCCTCGCCCGCCACCTCGTCCTGAAGAGTGCACACAGAAGACAAGCAACCATGAGAACAAAGGCCCCGGGCCACGGCTCTCCTCTCCCATGCCAGCATCCTGTAGGCTGAGTAAGATCCTCAATGCTCAGGATACACTCTCCTGCATCCCCGATATACTCAGAGCTAATCCAGAATCGCACACCTGGGGCCTACGGCCACACTCCCGGAGACCTTGCGCGCGCCATCTTGGGAGCATAGTTTGCTACAGGCCTCGCTTTCCGCACCTTGCAGTCATCGCCAGGGCTCTGCCTGCTGCAACATTCCAATTCCGCCTTGTTCCTGTCCTCCCCTCCACCCCGCTGCCCCCTGAGATAACGTATGCTGCACCCTCAGCCACTGGTCCCATCAGGAAAGGGAGCGCCAGGGCTAGGCAACCTCGTGCCTCCAAGTCATCCCAACCTTTTAAAAGAGGGCGCTTGGACACCTCCCACCGGTGTTGCCCCAGCAGGCCTGGCTCTTCCGAGCACCTGACTCGGCTCAGCCCAGAACACCCAGCGGCCACACGCACATGGGCGGGACCACAGCCCAGCTGTGGGCATCGGCCGGGCCTAGGAATTCGCCCGTGAGGAGGACAAGTACGGGAAGCCCCGGCAGCCATCCCTGGCCCCTGCCACCTCTGCCTCTGCCTCTGCCTCTGCCAGAGTGTGCCGGACCTCAGTCACGATGAGCGAGACGGTAGTGGGTTTTCACTCATTTTGTTCAGCTTTTCCAAGGAATGTTATTGGAGGACTCATCATCGATCCAAGCACGCCGGACGCACCAACCGCGTCCACGCCCCGGGCCGGGTCGGGCCGGGCCGGGGCCCGAACGAGCACCGTCACGGGGACGGTACTTGCACACCAACCCTCACAGCCTCCAACAACTGGCTCGGCACGGGGGAGGTGGACAAGCCAAGCTTACCGTCTTCGCCACGCTCCGGCCTGGGTCCCAGTCGCGAACACGGGGATGCCAAACAACAAACAGGACCCCACGGCATCAGCACACGTGGGCACGCTCCACTCAGCCACCAGGCACGCCTCCCTCGCCCGCCACCTTGTCCTGAAGAGTGTACACAAGTGACAAGCAACCATGAGAACAATGGCCCGGTGCCAGGGCTCTCCCTTCCCATGCCAGCTTCCTGTCGGCTGAGTATACTCCCCAAGGCTCACCATACACTGTCCTGCATCCCCAATCCACAGGGAGCGGATCCACCATCCCGCACCCGGGGGCTACTTCCGCACACACGGGGAACCTGGGCCCGCCATCTTGGGAGCATAGTTTGCTGCAGGCCTCGCTTTCCGCACCTTCTAGGCTTCACCAGGGGTATGCCTGCTGCAATTTTCCCCATCCTCCTTCTACCTGTCCTCCCCTCCACCCTCCACACTCCACCCCGCTGCCCGATGCCAGAAGGTCTGCTACACCCTCACCCACTGGTCCTCTAACAAAGGGAGGGCCAGGGCTGGCCCTCTCCAGGCGACCTCATGCCTCCAAGTCATCCCAACCTTTTAAGGAGGGCGCTTGGACACCTCACACCTGTTGTTCTCCAGCAGGCCTGGCTCTGCTGAGCATGTGGTTCCGCTCAGCCAAGAACCCCCAGCGGCCCCACGCACACTGACGGGACCACAAACCCAGCCGTGGGCACCGGCCGCGCCTAGGAATTCGCCCGTGAGGAGGACAAGTATGGGAAGCCGCGGCAGCCATCCCTGGCCCCTGCCACCTCTGCCTCTGCCTCTGCCTCTGCCAGAGTGTGCCGGACCTCAGTCACGATGAGCGAGACGGTAGTGGGTTTTCACTCATTTTGTTCAGCTTTTCCAAGGAATGTTATTGGAGGACTCATCATCGATCCAAGCACGCCGGACGCACCAACCGCGTCCACGCCCCTGGCCGGGCCCGGGCCCGACCGAGCTCATTTAGGGGGCGCTATGGCCACGCCAAATCCTGCATATCCTCCAACAACTGGCTTGGCACCCGTGCAGGTGGACAAACCAAGCTTACCGTCTTCGCCACGCCCCGGCCTGGGTCCCAGTCGCGAACACGGGGATGCCAACCAGAAAACAGGACCCCACGGCCTCAGCACAGGTGGGCACGCTCCAGGTCAGCCACCAGGCACGCCTCCCTCGCCCGCCACCTCGTCCTGAAGAGTGCACACAGAAGACAAGCAACCATGAGAACAAAGGCCCCGGGCCACGGCTCTCCTCTCCCATGCCAGCATCCTGTAGGCTGAGTAAGATCCTCAATGCTCAGGATACACTCTCCTGCATCCCCGATATACTCAGAGCTAATCCAGAATCGCACACCTGGGGCCTACGGCCACACTCCCGGAGACCTTGCGCGCGCCATCTTGGGAGCATAGTTTGCTACAGGCCTCGCTTTCCGCACCTTGCAGTCATCGCCAGGGCTCTGCCTGCTGCAACATTCCAATTCCGCCTTGTTCCTGTCCTCCCCTCCACCCCGCTGCCCCCTGAGATAACGTATGCTGCACCCTCAGCCACTGGTCCCATCAGGAAAGGGAGCGCCAGGGCTAGGCAACCTCGTGCCTCCAAGTCATCCCAACCTTTTAAAAGAGGGCGCTTGGACACCTCCCACCGGTGTTGCCCCAGCAGGCCTGGCTCTTCCGAGCACCTGACTCGGCTCAGCCCAGAACACCCAGCGGCCACACGCACATGGGCGGGACCACAGCCCAGCTGTGGGCATCGGCCGGGCCTAGGAATTCGCCCGTGAGGAGGACAAGTACGGGAAGCCCCGGCAGCCATCCCTGGCCCCTGCCACCTCTGCCTCTGCCTCTGCCTCTGCCAGAGTGTGCCGGACCTCAGTCACGATGAGCGAGACGGTAGTGGGTTTTCACTCATTTTGTTCAGCTTTTCCAAGGAATGTTATTGGAGGACTCATCATCGATCCAAGCACGCCGGACGCACCAACCGCGTCCACGCCCCGGGCCGGGTCGGGCCGGGCCGGGGCCCGAACGAGCACCGTCACGGGGACGGTACTTGCACACCAACCCTCA
>NW_027525265.1:0-21689 GCF_052094955.1 Ictidomys tridecemlineatus
TGTTACAAAGAGCAGAGGCTGGAGACTGAGGTGCGGAAGGACTGTTAAGAGAGCAGATTTTAGATTCTGGGGTGCAGAAGGACTGTTACAGAGAGCAGAGGTTGGAGACTGAAGTGCAGAAAGACTGTTACAGAGAGCATATTTTGGAGACTGGGGTGCTGAAAGACTGTTACAGAGAGCAGAGGTTGGAGACAGGTGCAGAAGGACTGTTACAGAGAGCAGATTTTGGAGACTCGGGTTCTGAAAGACTGTTACAGAGAGCAGAGGTTGGAGACTTGGGTCCAGATGAATCTTACAGAAAGCAGAGTTTGGAGAATGGGGTGCAAACGGACTGTTGCAGCGAGCAGATGTAGGAGACTTGGGTGGAGAAGAATCGTTGCAGAGAGAAGAGGTTGGAGACTGGAGTGCAGAAGGCCTTTTACAGAATGCAGAGTTTGGAAACTGGGTTCCAGAAGTCTTGTTACAGAGAGCAGAGGTTGTAGACTGTTGTGCAGAAGGACTTTACAGAGTGCAGAGTTTAAAGACTGGGTTGCAGAAGGATCAAACAGAGAGCACAGTTGGGAGACTGAGGTGCAGAAGGACTGTTACAGAGAGCTGAGGTAGGAGACTTGGGTGCAGAGAGAAGAGTTTTCAGAGTGAGGTGCAGAATGACTGTTGCAGAGAGCAGATGTTGAAGACTGGGGTGCAGAAAGTCTGTTGCAGAGAGCAGATGTTGGTAACTAGGGTGCAGGAGGACTGTTGTAGAGTGCAGAGGTTGGAGACTGGGGTGCAGAAGGACTGTTGCAGAGAGCAGAGGTTGGAGACTGAGGTGCGGAAGTCTGCTACAGAGAGCAGAGTTTAAAGACTCTGGTCAGAAGGACTGTTACACTGAGCAGAGGTTGGATACATGGGTGCAGAAGAATCTTACAGAGAGCAGAAGTTGGAGACTGAGGTACAGAAGGACTGTTGCAGAGATCAGAGGTTGGAGACAGGGATCATTGCACAGAGCAGAGGTTGGAGACTGGGGTGCAGAAGGACTGATGCAGAGAATATTGGTTGAAGACTGGTTTGCAGAAGAATCGTGCAGAGAGCCGAGGTGTCAGACTGAGGTGCAGAAGAACTGTTACAGAGAGCACAGGTTGGAGACTAAGGTCCAGAAGGACTGATACATTAAGCCGAGGTTGTAAATTGGGGTGCAGAAGGACTGTTACAGAGAGCAGAGTTTGAAAACTGTGGTGCAGAAGGAATGATACAGAAAGCAGAGATTAGAGTCTGTGGTGCAGTAGGACCGTTACAGAGACCAGGATTTGGAGACTGAAGTATAGAAAAACTGTTACAGAGAGGAGAGGTTGGAGACTTGGGTGCAGAAGGAATTATACAGAAAGAACAAGTGGGAGACTGAGGTGCAGAAAGATAGATACAGAGAACAGAGTTTTGAAACTGGGCTTCAGAAGTACTGATACAGAAAGCAGAGTTGGGAGACTGGGGTGCAATAGGACTGTTACTGAGTGCAGAGGTTGAAGACTGGGTTGTAAAACAACAGTTGCAGAGAGTAGACGTTGGAGACTGGGGGTGCAGAAGGACTGTTGCATAGAGCAGAGGTTAGAGACTTAGGTACGGAAGGACTGTTAAAGAGAGCAGAGTTTGGAGAATGGGGTGCAGAAGGATTATTGCAGAGAAGAGAGGTTGGAGACTGGGGTGTCAAAGGATTCTTACAGAGAGCAGAAGATAAAGACTGGGATGCAGAAGAAATGTTACAGAGAGCAGAGTTTTGAGATTGGGATTCAGAAAGACTTTTACAGAGAGCAGAGGTTGGAGACTGGGGTGCAGAATAACTTTTGCAGAGAGTAGAGGTTGGAAACTGAGGTGCAGAAAGATCACTGCAGAGAGAAGAGGTTGGAGACTGGAGTGCAGAAGGCGTGTTACAGAGAGCAGAGTTTGGAACCTGGAGTTCAGAAGGCGTTTTACAGAGAGCAGAGGTTGGAGACTGGGGTGCAAAAGGACTGTTACAGATAGCACATTTCGTAGACTGGGGTACAGAAGGAACGTTTCAGAGAGCAGATGTTCGAGACTGGGATACAGAAGGACTGTAGCAGAGAGCATAGGTTGGAGACTGGGGTGTAGAAGGACTGTTGCAGAGAGCAGACGTTGAGACTGGGATGCAGAATGATCCTTGCAGAGAGCAGAGGTTGGAGACTGGGGAGCAGAAGGTCCATTGCAGAGTGATGAGGTTGGAGACTGAGGTGCAGAAGGACTATTACAGAGAGTAGAGTTTGGACACTGGGTTGCAGAAGACCTGTTACAGATAGCAGATGTTGGAGACTTGGGTGCAGAATAATTGTTAGAGATAGCACAGTTTGAAAACTGGGGTTTAGAAGGATCGATGTAGAGAGAAGAGGTTTCAGATTGAGGTTCAGAAGGACTGTTACAGAGAGGAGAGGTTTGAGTCTTAGGTGCAAAAGGACTTTTATAGAAAGCAGAGGTTGGCAATTGGGTTCAGATGGACCGTTACAAAGAGAAGAGTTTGGAGACTGCGATACAAGAGGATTTTTACAGGGAGCAGAGTTTCGACACTGGGTAGAAGAAGGATCGTTGCAGAGAGCAGATGTTGGAGACTGGGGGACTGGGGTGCAGATGGACTGTTACAGAGAGCAGAGTTGGAGAATGAGTTGCAGAAGGACAGTTACAGAGAGTACAGGTTGGAGACTGGGGTGCAGAAGAAATGTTGCAGAAAGCAGAGTTTGGAGAGTTGGGTGCATAAGGACTGATGCAGAGAGCAGAGTTTGGAGACTGTGGTGAAAAGGACTAATACAGAGAACAGAGTTTGAATACTGGGGTGCAGGAGGATCGTTGCAAAGAGTAGAGGTTGGAAACTATGGTGCAGAAGGAGAGTTACACAGAGCAGAGTTTGGTTCCTGGGGTGTAAAAAGACTGCTGCAGAGAACAGAGGTTGGAGACTGTGATGCAAAAGGACTGATACAGAAAGCAGAGGTTGGAGACTGGGGTGCAGAAGAACTGATACACAAAGAAGAGGTTGGAGACTGGGGTTCAGAAGGACCGTTACAGGGAGCAGAGTTTGGAGACTGCAGTAGAGAAGGACTTTTACAGAGAGCAAAGTTTGGAGACCAGGGTGCAGAAGGATTGTTACAGAGAGCAGAGTTTGGAGACTGGGGTCCAGAAGGACTGTTGAAGAGAGCAGAGTTTGGAGACTGAGGTGAAGAAGGATCGTTGCAGAGAGAAGAGGTTGGAGACTGGGGTGCAGAAGGCCTGTTACAGAGTGCAGAGATTGGAGACTGGGGTGCAGAAGGCCTGTTACAGAGAGCAGAGTTTGGAGACTGGGGTGCAGAAGGAATGTTACAGATAGCACAATTTCGAGACTGTGTTGCACAAAGATCTTACAGAGAGCATTTTGGAGACTGAGGTTCAGAAGGACTATTACAGAGAGCAAAGTTTGGAAACTGGGGTGCAGAAGGATTGTGGCAGAGAGCAGAGTTTTCAGACTTAGGTGCAGAAGGACTGTTGCAGAGAGCATATGTTGGATCCTGGGGTACAGACGGACTGTTGCAGAGAGCAGAGTTTTGAGACTGGGGTGCAGAAGGATCGTTGCAGAGAGCACAGGTTGGAGACTGGGGTGAAGAAGGCCTGTTACAGAGAGCAGAGGTTGAAGACTGGGGTGCACAAGGCCTGTTACAGAGAGCAGAGTTTGGTGACTGGGGTGCAAAAGGACTGTTACAGAGAGCAGCATTAGGAGAATGCGTGGCAGAACGATCTTACAGAGAACAGAGGTTGGAGACGGAGGTGCAGAATGACTTTTACAGAGAGTAGAGGGTGGAAATTGGGGTGCATAGAGAGTGTTACAGAGAGCATAGTTTGGAAACTGGGGTGTATAAGGACGGTTGCTGTGATCAGAGTTTGGAGCCTGGGGAGAAGAAGGATCGTTGCAGAGAGCAAATGTTGGAGACTGGGGTGCAGAAGGACTGTTAAAGAGAGCAGAGGTTGGAGACTGAGGTGCAGAAGAACTTTTACAGAGAGCAGAATATGGAGATGAGGTGCAGAAAGATAGTTACAGAGAGTAGAAGTTGGAGACTGTTTTGCAGAAGGACTGATACAGAGATCAGATTTGGAGACTAGGGTGCAGAAGGATCATTGCAGAGAGCAGAGGTTGGAAACTAAGGCTCAGAAGGATCATTACACAGAGCAGATTTTGGTTACTGGGGAGTAAAAGGACTGCTGCAGAGAGCAGATGTTGGAGACTGGGGTGCAGAAGTACTGTAGCAGAGAGCAGAGTTTGGAGACTGGGGTGCAGAAGGACTGTTGCAGAGAGCAGAGGTTGGAGATTGGGGTGCAGAAGGACTGTTGCAGAGAATAGAGTGTGGAGACTGGGGTGCAGAAGAACCGTTGGAGAGAGCAGAGGTTGGAGACTCAGGTGCAGAAATATTGTTACAGAGAGCAGAAGCTGAAGACTGGGGTGCAGAAGGACTGTTGCACAGAGCAGAGGTTGGAGACTGAGGTTAAGAAAAATCCTTGCAGAGAGAAGAGGTTGGAGACTGGGTGAAGAAGGCCTGTCACAGAGAGCAGAGATTGGAGACTGGGGTGCAGAAGGCCTGTTACAGAGAGCAGAGTTTGTAGACTGAGGTGCAGACGGACTGTTAAAAATAGAACAATTTCGTGACTGGGTTGCAGAAGGATATTACAGAGAGCATTTTGTAGACTGAGGTTGAGAAGGACTGTTACAGAGAGCAAAGTTTGGAAAATCGGGTATAAAAGGTTTTTTTGCAGAGAGCCGGGTTTTCAGCCTGAGGTGCAGAAGGACTGTTTCAGAGAGCAGATGTTGGATCATGGGGTGCAGAAGGACTGTTACAGAGAGCAGAGTTTGTAGACTGGAATGCAGAAGGATCATTGCAGAGAGCACAGGTTGGAAACTGGGGTGCAGAAGGCCTGTTACAGAGAGCAGAGGTTTAATACTTGGGTGCAGAAGGCTTGTTACAGAGAGCATTGTTTGGAGCCTGGGGTGCAGAAGACTGTTACAGAGAGCAGCGTTTGGAGAATGGGTTGAAGAAGGATCTTACAGAGAGCTGAATTTGGAGACTGAGGTGCAGAAGTACTTTTAAAGAGAGAAGAGGGTGGAGACTGGGGTGCAAAAGAAGTGTTACAGAGAGCAGATTTTGGAGATTGGGGTGCAGAAGAACTGTTAGTGAGAGCAGAGCTTGGAGACAGGGGTTCAGAAGGACTGTTTCAGAGAGCAGAGAAGAGGTTTGAGACTAGTTGTAGAAAGACTGTTACAGAGTGCAGAGTTTGGAAACTGAGGTGCAGAAGGATCATTGCAGAAAGCAGAGGTTGTAGACTGAGGTGCAGAAGGATCGTTACAGAGAGCAGAGTTTGGAGACTGGGGTCAGGAAGACAGTTACAGAGAGCATAGTTTGGAGACTGGGGTGCAGAAGAAAAGTTGCAGTGAGCAGAGATTGGAGACTGCGGTGCAGAATTACTGTAACAAAGAGCAGAGGGTGAAGACTAAGTTGCAGAAGGACTGTCACAGAGAGCAGAGTTTGAAAACTGGGGTGCAGAAGGATGTTACAGAGAGCAGATGCTGGACACTGGGGTCAGAAGGACTGTTGCAGAGAATAGACGTTGGAGACCTGGGTGCAGAAGGATCGTTGCAGAGAATGAAGGTTGGAGACTGAGGTGCAGAAGGATCGCTACAGAGAGCAGAGTTTGGAGACCGGGGTGCAGTAGGATAGTTACAGAGTATAGGTTGGAGACTGGGGTGCAGAAGAAATGTTGAAGAGAGCAGAGGTTGGAGACTGTGGTGCAGAAGAAATGTTGAAGAGAGCAGAGGTTGGAGACTCTGGTGCAGAAGGACTGTTACAGAGAGCAGAGTTTTGAGACTGGGATGCAGAAGGATCAGTGCAGAGAGCACAGGTTGGAAACTGGGGTGCAGAAGGCCTGTTACAGAGAGCAGAGGTTTAAGACTTGGGTGCAGAAGGCTTGTTACAGAGAGCATTGTTTAGAGCCTGGGGTGCAGAAGACTGTTACAGAGAGCAGGGTTTGGAGAATGGGTTGAAGAAGGATCTTACAGAGAGCTGAATTTGGAGACTGAGGTGCAGAAGTACTTTTAAAGAGAGAAGAGGGTGGAGACTGGGGTGCAGAAGAGGTGTTACAGAGAGCAGATTTTGGAGATTGGGGTACAGAAGAACTGTTAGTGAGAGCAGAGGTTGGAGACAGGAGTTCAGAAGGACTGTTTCAGAGAGCAGAGAAGAGGTTTGAGACTAGTTGTAGAAGGACTGTTACAGAGTGCAGAGTTTGGAAACTGAGGTGCTGAAGGATCATTGCAGAAAGCAGAGGTTGTAGACTGTGGTGCAGAAGGATCGTTACAGAGAGCAGAGTTTGGAGACTGAAGTCAGAAAGACAGTTACAGAGAGCACAGTTTGGAGACTGGGGTGCAGAAGAAATGTTGCAGTGAGCAGAGATTGGAGACTGCAGTGCAGAATTTCTGTTACAAAGAGCAGAGGGTGGAGACTAAGGTGCAGAAGGTCTGTCACAGAGAGCAGAGTTTGAAAACTGGGGTGCAGAAAGATGTTACAGAGAGCAGATGCTGGACACTGGGGTCAGAAAGACTGTTGCAGAGAATAGACGTTGGAGACCTGGGTGCAGAAGAATCGTTGCAGAGAACGAAGGTTGGAGACTGAGGTGCAGAAGGATCGCTACAGAGAGCAGAGTTTGGAGACCGGGGTGCAGTAGGATAGTTACAGAGTACAGGTTGGAGACTGGGGTGCAGAAGAAATGTTGAAGAGAGCAGAGGTTGGAGACTGTGGTGCAGAAGGACTGTAGCAGAAAGCAGAGGTTGGAGACTGGGGTGTAGAAGGATCGTTGCAGAGAGCAGATGTTGGAGACTGGTGTGTAGAAGGACTTTTGCACAGAGCAGAGTTTTTAGACTGGGGTGCAGAAGTAGTGTTGCGGAGAGCAGAGTTTGGGGACTGAGGTGCAGAATTACTGTTACAGAGAGCAGAGGTTTTCGCCTGGGGTGTAGAATTACTGACACGGAAAGTAGAGTTTGGAGACTGGGGTGCAGAATGACTGTTAGAGAGAGCAATGTTTGTAGTTTGGGGTGCAGAAAAACTGGTGCAGAGAACAGAGGTTGGAGACTGAGATGCAGAAAGACTAATACAGAAATTACAGGTTGGAGCCTGGGGTGTAGAAGGCCCGTTACAGAGAGCATAGTTTGGAAACTGCTGTACAGAAGGACTGTTACAGGGAGCAGAGGTTGCAGACTGGGGTTCTAAAGGATCATTGCAGAGAGCAGATGTTGTAGAATGGTGTGCAGAAGTATCTTACAGAGAGCATAGGTTGGAGACTGAGCTGCATAAGGACTGTTACAGAGACCAGTGGTTGAAGACTGGGGTGCAGAAGGATTGTTGCAGAGAGCAGAGGTTGGAGACTGAGGTGCGGAATGATCGTGGAGGAGAGCAGAGGTTGGAGAATATGGTGGAGAACGATACTTATAGAGAGCAGATGTTGGAGACTGGGGTGCAGAAAGACAGTTACAGAGAGCACAGGTTGGTGACTGGGGTGCAGAAGAAATGTTGCAGAGAGTAGAGGTTGGAGACCAGGTTGCAGAAGGACTGTTACAGAGAGCAGAGGTTGTAGACTGAGGTGCAGAAGGACTGTTATAGAGAGCAGAGTTTTGAGGCTGGGTTGCAGAAGGATCTTACAGAGAGCAGAGGTTGGTGACTGAGGTGCAGAACGACAGTTACATAGAGCAGTGGTTGGAGACTGGGGTGCAGAAGGATCGTGCAGAGAGCAGAGGTTTAAGACTGAGGTTCAGAAGTACTGTAACAGAGAGCAGAGGTTGGTGACTGAGGTACAGAATGATTGTGACAGAAAGCAGAGGTTAGAAATTGGGGTGCAGAGGGACCGTTACAGAGAGAAGAGGTTGGAAACTGTGGTATACAAAGACTGTAACGGAGAGCAGAGGTTGGATAATATGGTGAAGAATGACTGTTACAAAGAGCAGAGGTTAGTGACTGGGGTGCAGAAGGACTGTTACACAGAGCAGAGGTTGAAGACTGGGGTGTAGAAGGACTGTTGCAGAGAGCAGAGTTTGGAGACTTGGGTGCAGAAGGACTGTTGCTGAGAGCAGAATTTGGAGATGGAGGTGCAGAAGGACTGTTAAAGTGACCAGAGTTTGGAGACTGGGGTGCAGAAGGACTGTTGCAGGGAGCAGGTGTTCCAGACTTTGGTGCAGAAGGACTTTTGCAGAGAGTAGAATTTGGAGACTGTGGTGCATAAGGACTGTTGCAGATAGCAGAGGTTGGAGACTGGGGTGCAGAAGGACTGATACAGAAATCAGAGGTTGGAAATTGAGGTGCAGAACGACCATTACAAAGACCAAAGTTTGGAGACTGCAATACAGGAATACGTTTACAGAGAGCAGAGGTTGGAGACTGGAGTGGAGAAGAACTGTTTCAGAGTGCAGATGTTTGAGACTGGTGTGCAGAAGATCTGTTGCAGAGAGCAGTGGTAGGAGACTGAGATGCAGAAAGAATGTTAAAAAGAGCAGAGTTTGGAGACTGGGGTGAAGAAGGACTGATACAGAGAGCAGAGTTTGGAGACTGGTGTGCAGAAGGCCTGTTACAGAGAGCAGAGGTTGGAGACTAGGTACAGAAGGGCTGTTACAAAAAGCAGAGTTTGGACACTGGGTTGCAGAAGAATATTACGTAGAGCAGAGTTTGGAGACTGCGTTGCAGAAGGATTATTACAGAGAGAAAAGGTTGGCGACTGGGGTGCAGTAGGATTATTGCAGAGAGCAGAGGTTGGAGACTGTTGTGCAGAAGGATCATTGCAGAGAGCAGAGGTTGGAGACTTGGGTGCAGAAGGACGGTTGCAGAGAGCAGATGTTGGAGACTGGGATGCAGAAGGATCCTTGCAGAAATCATAGATTGGAAACTGGGTTGCAGAAGGACTGTTACACAGAGCAGAGGTTGAAGACTGGGGTGTAGATAGATTGCTGCAGAGTGCACAGTTTGGAGACTGGGGTGCGGAAGGACTGTTATAGAGAGCAGATTTGGAGACTGAGATGCAGAAGGACTGTTACAGAGAGCAGAGTTTGGAGACTGGAGTGCAGAAGGACTGATACAGAAAGCAGAGGTTGGAGACTTGGGTCCAGAATTAACCTTACAGACAGCAGAGGTTGGAGACTGCAGCACATAAAGACTGTTACAAAGAGCAGAGGTTGGAGACCAGGGTACAGAAGGAGTGTTGCAGAGAGCAGAGGTTAGAGAATGGTATGCAGAAGGACTGTATCAGTGAGTAGATGTTAAAGACTGGGGTGCAGAAGAAGTGTTTCAGAGAGCAGACGTTGGAGACTTGGGTGCAGAAGAATTGTTGCAGGGAGCAGAGGTTGGAGACTGAGGTGCAGAAAGAATGTTACAGAGAGAAAAGGTTTGACACTGGGGTTCAGAATTACTGATACAGAACGCAGAGGTTAAGACTGGGGTGCAAAAGGACCGGTACAGAGAGCAGAGGTTGGAGACTGTGGTACAGAAGGACTGTTGCATAGAGTAGAGGTTAGAGAATTGGGTGCAGAAGGACTTATACAGAGAGCAGTGGTTAGAGAATGGGGTGCAAAGGTAAGGTTTCAGAGTTCAGAGATTTAAGAAAGAGGTGCACAAGTACTCTTACAGAGAGCAGAGGTTGGAGACCATTGTTCCGAAAAACTTATACAGAAAGCAGAGGTTTGAGACTGGGGTGCAGAAGGACCGTTACAGGAAGCAGAGGTTGGAGACTGCGGTACAGAAAGACTGTTACCGAGAGCAGAGGTTTGAGACTGTGGAGTAGAAAGACTGTTGCAGAGAACAGATGTTGGAGCCTGGGTTGAAGCCGGACCGTTAAAGAAAGCACAGGTTTTAGACTGAGTTGAAGAAGGAATGTTACAGAGAGCAGAGTGTGAAAACTAGGGTGCAGAACGACCTTACAGAGAACAGAGGTTGGAGACTGCGGTGCAGAAAGAGTGTTAAGGACAGAAGACTTTGGAGACTGGGGTGCAGAAAGACAGTTGCAGAGAGCAGATGTTGGAGACTGCGGTGCATAAGGATCGTTGCAGAGAGCAGAGGTTGGAGACAAGCGTGCAGAAGGACGTTTGCAGAGAACAGAGGTTGGAGTCTTAGGTGCAGAAAAACAGTTACAGAGAGCAGAGTTTGGAGATTCGGGTTTGGAAGGATCTTTGAAGAGAGCAGAAGTTGGAGACTGAGGTGCAGAAGAATCCTTGAAGAGAGCAGAGGTGGAGACTGGGCTGCAGAATAATCGTTACAGAGAGAAGATGTGGGAGACAGCGTTGCAGAAGGACTGTTACAAAGAGCACAGGTTGGAGAGTGGGGTGCAGAAGGAATGTTGCAGAAAGCAGAGGTTGGAGACTGGGGCGCAGAAGGACTTTTGTAGAGAGCAGACGTTGGAGACTGAGATGCAGAAGGACTGTTACACAGAGCAGACGTTTGAGACTGGGGTGAAGAATTATGATACAGAAAACAGAGGTGTGAGACTGGGGTTCACAAGGACCGTTACAAAGAGCAGAGGTTGCAGACTGGCGTGCAGAAGGACTGTTTCAGAGGGCAGATTTTGGAGACTGGGGTGCAGGAGGCCTGATACAGAGAGCAGAGTTTGGAGACTGGGTTGCAGAAGGATCTTACAGAGAGCAATGGTTGGTAACTGTTGTGCAGGACGAATGTTACAGAGAGCAGTGTTTGGAGACTGGGGTGCAGAAAGATAGTGTAGAGAGCAAAGGTTTCAGACTGAGGTGCAGAAGGACTGTTACAGAAAGCAGAGGTTGGAAATTGGGGTACAGAGGGACCATTATAGAGAGCAGAGTTTGGAGACTTTGGTATATAAAGACTGTAACAGAGAGCAGAGGTTGGAGTATATGGAGCAGAAGGAATGTTACAGAGAGCAGCAGTTGGAGAGTGGGGTTCAGAAGAATTGTTACAGAGAGCAGAAGTTGGAGACTGGGGTGCAGAAAGACTTTTACACAGAGCAGAGGTTGAAAACTGGGTTGCAGAAGGACTGTTGCCGAGAGCAGAGGTTGGAGACTTTGGTGAAGAAGGACTGTTGCAGAGAGCAGAATTTGGAGACAGTGGTTCAGAAGGACTGTTGAGGAGAGGAGACGTTGGAGACTAGGGTGCAGAATGATCATTGCAGAGAGCAGAGTTTGGAGACTGAGGTGCAAAAAGAGTGTAACAGACAGCAGAGGTTAGAGACTGGGGTGCAGAACCTCTGTAACGGAGAGCAGAGTGTGGAGAAGGGCTTCAGAAGGACTGCTACAGATCACAGAGCTTAGAGACTGGGTTGAAGAAGGATCTAACAGAGAGCAGATGTTGGGGGACCCAGGTGCAGAAGGACTGTTACAGAGAGTAGAGGTTGGAGACTGAGGTGCAAAAGATCGTAGCAGAGAACAGCGTTTTAAGACTGAGGTGCAGAAGGACTGTTGCAGAGACCACAGGTTGGAGACTGGGGTGCAGAAGGACTGTTGCAGAGAGCAGACGTTGGAGACTGGGGTGCAGAAGGCTTGTTATAGAGAACAGAATTTGGAGAATGGGGTGCAGAAGGCCTGTTACGGAGAGGAGAGTTCAAAGAAGGGGTGCAGAAGTTCTGCTAGAGAGGGCAGAGTTGGGAGACTGGGTTTCAGAAAGATCTTACAGAGAGCAGATGTTGGAGACTGAGATGTATAATGATCGTTGCAGAGAGAAGAAGTTGGAGACTGGGGTGCAGAAGGCCTGTTACAGAGAGAAGAGGTTGAAGACTGTGTTGCAGAAGGATTGTTATAGAGAGCAGAGTTAGGGACTGAGTGGCAGAAGGATCTTAAAAACACCGGAGACTTAGGTGCAGGAGGACTGTTACAGAGAGCAGTGTCTGGAGACTGGGATTCAGATGGATCCTGAAGAGAGAAGAGATTTCAGACTGAGTTGTAGATCAACTGTTATAGAGAGCAGAGGTTGGAGACTGAGGTGCAGAAGGACTGTTAAGGAGAGCAAATTTTAAAGACTGTGTTGCAGAAGGATGTTACATTGAGCAGAGTTTGGAAACTGAGGTGCAGAAGGACTGTTACAGAGAGCAGATGTTGAAGTCTGGGGTGCATAAGGATTGTTGCAGAGAGAAAAATTTTCAGATTGAGGTGCAGAAGGACTTTTGCAGAGAGCAGATGTTGGAGACTAGGGTGTAGAAGTTTCGTTGCAGAGAGCAGAAGTTGGAGACTGCAGTACAGAAAGACTGTTGCAGAGAGAAGAGGCTGGAGACTAGGGTACCCAAAAACTTTTTCAGAGAGCAGATGTTGGAAACTGTTGTTCAGAAGGACTGTAGCACGGAGCAGAAGATGGAGAATGCGATGCAGAAGGAGTTTTAGAGAGCAGATGTTAGAGACTGAGGCACAGAAGGACGGACAAAGAAAGCAGAGGTTGGAGACTGGCTTGCAAAAGGACCTTTACAGAGAGCAGAGTTTAGAGACTGGGGAGCAAAAGGAGTGTTGCAGAGTACAGAGGTTGGAGACTGGGGTGCAGTACGACCGTTGCAGAAAGCAGAGTTTGGAGACTGGCGTGGAGAAGGAATATTACAGAGAGCAGAGTTTAAAAACTGGGGTCAGAAGGATCTTTCAGAGAGCAGACGTTGGAGACTGGGGTTCAGAAAGATCGTTGCAGAGAGCAGATTTTGGACACTGAGGTGCAGAAGGACTGTTGCAGAGAGCAGATGTTGGCGACTGGGGTCCAGAAGGACTGTTTAGAGAGCAGGTGTTGCAGACTTGGGTGCAGAAGGACTCCTTCAGAGAGCAGAGGTTGAAGACTGAGGTGGAGAAAGACTGTTACAGAGAACAGAGTTTGGAGACTGGATGGCAGAAGGACTGTTTCAGAGAGCAGAGGTTTAAGACTGAGGTACAGAAGGATCATTGCAGAGAGCAGAGTTGGAGTTGGGATGCAGAAGTACTGTTACACAGAGCACACATTGCAGACTGGGGTGCAGAAGGAATTTTGCAGACAACAGAGGTTGTAGACTGGGGTGCATAAGGACTGTTGCAGATAGCAGAGTTTGGATATGAGGTGCAAAAAGACTGTTAAGGAGAGCAGAGGTTGTAGACTGGCATGCAGAAGGACTGATACAGAAAGCAGAGGTTGGAGACTGGGGTGCAGAAGGACCGTTACAGAGAGAAGTGTTTGGAGACTGCGGTACAGAAGGACTGTTACAGAGAGTAGAGTTTGGCGACTGGGGTGCAGAAAGAGTGTTGCAAAGAACAGAGTTTGGAGACTGAGGTACAGGAGGACTGTTTCAGAGAGCAGAGTTTTTAGAAAGGTTGCAGGAGGATGTTACAGAGAGCATAGATTGTAGACTGAGGTGCAGCAGGACTGTTACAGAGAGAAGAGGTTGGAGACTGGGTTGCAGAAGAAATTTACAGAGAGTAGATGTTGGAGAGTGAGGTGCCGAGGGACTGTAACAGAGATTACAGGTTGGAGACTGAGGCACAGAAAGATTGTTACAGAGAGAAGAGTTTGGAGACTGGGGTGCAGAAGGACTGTTGCAGATACCAGAGGTTGGAGACTGGGGTGTAGAAGGACTGTTGCAGAAACCAGAAGTTGGAATATGGGGTGCTGAAGGACTGTTGCAGTGTGCAGATGTAGGAGACTGTGATGCAGACGGACTGTAACAAAGAGCAGAGGTTTGCGACTGGCGTGCAGAAGAACTGATCAAGAGAGCAGAGTTTGGAGACAGGGGTGCAGAAGGCCTCTTACAGAGAGCAGAGTTTTGAGACTGGGGTGCAGAAGGATCGTTGGAGACATCAGAGTTTCCAGACTCATGTGTAGAAGGACTGTTGCAGAAATCAGATGTTGGAGACTTGGGTGCAGAAGGACTGCTACAGAGAGGAGATGTTGGAGACTTGGATGCAGAAGGATCGTTGCAGAGAGCAGAGTTTGGACACTGGGGTGCAGGAGGATTGTTACACAGAGCAGAGGTTGAAGACTGAGGTGAAGAAGGACTGTTACAGAGAGCAGATATGGGAGACAGGGGTGCAGGACTGATACAGAGAGCAGATATGGGAGACAGGGGTGCACGACTGATACAGAGCAGAAGTTGAAGACTGAGGTACAAAAGGACTATTACAGAGAGCAGAGGTTGGAGACTTGGGTGCAGAAGGATTATTGCAGAGAGCAGAGTTTTCAGACTGAGGTACAGAAGAACTGTTGAAGAGAGCAGATGTTGGAGAATGGGGTGTACAAGGACTGCTGCAGCGAGCAGAGTTTGGAGACTTGTGTTCAGAGGGATTGTTGCAGAGAGCAGAGGATGGAGACTGGGGTGCAGAAGGTCTGATACAGAGAGCAGAGGTTTGAGCCTGGGGTCCAGAAGGCCTTTTAAAGAGAGCAGAGTTTGGAGAGTGAGGTGCAGAAGAACTGTCACAGAGAGTAGAGTTTGGAGACTGGGTTGCAGAAGGATCTTAAATAGAGCAGAGTTTGGAGACTGAGGTCTACAAGCACAGTTACAGAGAGTAGAGGTTGGAGACTCAGGTGTAGAAGGACCGTTGCAGAGACCAGAGGTTGGAGACTGAGGTGCAGAGGATTGTTACAGAGAGCAGAGTTTTGAG
The DNA here is from genome assembly GCF_052094955.1 of Ictidomys tridecemlineatus. Lineage (NCBI taxonomy): Eukaryota > Metazoa > Chordata > Mammalia > Rodentia > Sciuridae > Ictidomys > Ictidomys tridecemlineatus. The sequence goes on from NW_027525265.1 coordinate 14,591, forward strand.
ACTGGGGTCTATAAGGACTGTAACAGAGAGCAGAGGTTTGAGAGTAAGGTGCAGAGGGACAGTTACACAGAGCACAGGTTGGAGAATGGGGTGCAGATGGACTGATGTAGAAAGCAGAAGTTGGGATTTAATTAGCAAGCAGGGAGAGGCTCGGCTACGATCAGGTGGAATCCCACCAGCCAAGCCCGCACTGACCCCCGGGCTGAGTACGGGAGTTTAGACGGGAAGGAAGCGGTACAGTCCCATCCCCCACAGCGGACACTCCACCAAGGCAATCAGCAGTCAGCATCTTGAACAGCTGAAATATCCACCGCTATTCTCCGAAAGATCTCAACAACAAAACAGGTGTGTGGCACTCAGCCCATCCCCCATACATCGGGAATTCGCATAAAATCTCTCCTAGGCTTGCTGAGGGAGGGAGAATCAGAGTGAGCCTGCATAAAGACTAGGGGGGAACTAGAGGCACCTGACCTGCAACAGCCCCTCCCCATCTGCAGCCAAAACGAAACCTGTCTAGCTAGCGCTGGGGAGGGGCAAGCAGGAAAAATCCAAAGGACAAAGTGCCTGGGATCCCAATTGCCAACTGTAGGACCCCGGAGATCCAGGCCCACTGATTCGTGCGGCCTGCCCTGCGGCTACAGAAGGCGTGGCACCCCAGGGAAGCCATTAATTAGCAATCAAGGAGAGGCTTGGCTGCGATCAGGTGGAATCCCGCCAGCCAAGCCCACACTGACCCCCGGGCTGAGTACGGGAGTTTAGATGGGGAAGGAAGCGGTACAGTCCCATCCCCCACAGCGGACACTCCACCAAGGCAATCAGCAGTCAGCATCTTGAACAGCTGAATATCCACCACTATTCTCCGAAAGATCTCAACAACAAAACAGGTGTGTGGCACTCAGCCCATCCCCCATACATCGGGAACTCGCATAAAATCTCTCCTAGGCTTGCCGAGGGAGGGAGAATCAGAGTGAGCCTGCATAAAGACTAGGGGGGAACTAGAGGCACCTGACCTGCAACCCCCCCTCTCCATCTGCAGCCAAAACGAAACCTGTCTAGCTAGCGCTGGGGAGGGGCAAGCAGGAAAAATCCCAAGGACAGAGTGCCTGGGATCCCAATTGCCAACTGTGGGAACCGGAGATCCAGGCCCACTGATTCGTGCGGCCTGCCCTGCGGCTACAGAAGGCATGGCGCCCCAGGGAAGCCATTAATTAGCAATCAGGGAGAGGCTTGGCTGCGATCAGGTGGAATCCCGCCAGCCAAGCCCACACTGACCCCCGGGCTGAGTACGGGAGTTTAGACGGGGAAGGAAGCGGTACAGTCCCATCCCCCACAGCGGACACTCCACCAAGGCAATCAGCAGTCAGCATCTTGAACAGCTGAAATATCCACCACCATTCTCCAACAGATCTCAACAACAAAATAGGTGTGTGGCACTCAGCCCATCCCCCATACATCGGGAACTCGCATAAAATCTCTCCTAGGCTTGCCGGGGGAGGGAGAATCAGAGTGAGCCTGCATAAAGACTAGGGGGGAACAAGAGGCACCTGACCTGCAACTCCCCCTACCCATCTGCAGCCAAAACGAAACCTGTCTAGCTAGAGCTGGGGGAGGGGCAAGCAGGAAAAATCCAAAGGACAGAGTGCCTGGGATCCCAATTGCCAACTGTGGGACCCCGGAGATCTAGGCCGACTGATTCGTGCAGCCTGCCCTGCAGCTACAGAAGGCTAGCAGGAGAAACCAGGAGGCTAGAGGCAAGGCCCACGAGACTGGGCAGCTGGAAATTGCAGGCCCGCCGGCGACAGTTAACCCACTGCCCACATAGCTGGGCGGTAGGAGAACACCCGGCCGCAGGTGACCGATCACCCGCCCGTGGCCTGTGATACTGGGCAGGTGGAGACCGCCTGCCTGCCGCGACTGGGAGCTGAAATCAAACAGAGACAGTCCAGTCCCACCACCTCATAAGGACACCCCGGCAAGGAACTGGGGCCGGTCATTGCAAAGTAGTGTCGTCACTGGAGCTCGGACGTCGGATCTTCCTTCACAGTGGAATCCACGTCAGCAGGCATAGTTTAACAACACTAAGGAGAGGCATCAGAGTAATATAGAACCAAAACAAATCTATAGAAGAGAGCAGAAACACGACAATCCAATAGAGCTGGAAAGCAACGGGGACAACATGAGAAAACAAGGGAAAAAAAGAGTACAAACAATGCAAGACAACTTAATTCTACAAGAGGACATAGAAACATCAGCAGCAGGGATAGGGAAAGAACTCAAGGCATAGCTAACTCAAATGGAAAGGAATATTAGAGAAGACATAAGACAGCAAGTCCAAGCAATAAAAATATATTTTGAAAATGAATTAAACAAACAAATTCAAATGGCAAAGAACGAGCTCTACCAGGAGATAGAGATCTTAAAAAAGAATCAAACTATAATCGTAGAATTGCAGGAAACTATAAACCAAATTAAAAACTCAAACGAGAATATTACAAATAGACTTGATCAAGTAGAAGTCAGAACATCAGATAATGAAGACAAGGTTTATCAACTTGAAAAGAGTATAGTCAACACAGAAAAGATGCTTAAATCCCATGAGCAATCTATTCAAGAGATATGAGATGTCATTAAAAAACCAAATTTGAGAGTCATCAGGATAGAAGAAGGCACAGAGATTCAAACCAAATGAATGGACAGCATATTAAATGAAATAATTGTAGAAAACTTCCCAGAGATGAAAGATGGAATGGATTGCCAAATCCTGGAAGCCTACAGGACCCCAAACATTCAAAACTATAATAGACCAACTCCAAGACACATAATTATGAGGATAGCCAACATACAGGACAAGGAGAGAATATTAAAAGCTACCAGAGAAAAGAGACAGATTACATTCAGGGGAAACCAATTAGGTTAACGACTGATTTCTCAGCACAGACTTTGAAAGCGAGAAGATCCTGGAACAATGTATTTCAAACGCTGAAAAATAATGGATTTCAACCAAGAATACTGTATCCAGCAAAATTGAGCTTCAGATTTGACAACGAAATTAAAATCTTTCACGATAAACAAAAGCTAAAAGAATTTGCAGCAAGAAAACCAGCACTGCAAAGCATTCTGAGCAATATACTACAAGAAGAGGAATTGAAAAATAGTGCCCAAAACTAACAACAAGAGGTATCTCAGTAAAGGAGGAGGAAAATAACCAAAAAAGTAAAACTAGCCAAACTAAAATAAATAAATAAAGGAGCATGACTGGAAGTACAAATCATATCTCAATTGTAACTTTAAATGTTAATGGCCTAAACTCACCAATCAAGAGACATAGGCTAGCAACCTGGATCAAAAAAACAAATCCAACAATATGCTGCCTTCAGGAGACTCATATGATAGGAAAAGACATACACAGGCTGAAGGTAAAAGGTTGGGAAAAATCATACCACTCACATGGCCCTCGGAAGCAAGCAGGAGTGGCCATACTCATATCAAATAAAATCAACTTCAAACCTAAGTTAATTAAGAAGGATAAAGAAGGACACTATATACTGTTAAAAGGGACCATCCACCAACAAGACATAACAATTATCAATTTGTATGCACCAAACAATGGAGCTGCAATCTACATAAAACAAACGCTCCTCAATTTCAAGAGTCAAATAGATCATAACACAATAATTACGGGTGACTTCAACACACCGCTCTCGCCATTAGACAGATCCTCTAGACAAAAACTGAATAAAGAAACTATAGAACTCAACAGCACAATCAATAACCTAGACCTAACTGACATATATAGAATATACCAACCATCATCATGTGGATACACGTTCTTCTCAGCAGCACATGGATCCTACTCAAAAATAGACCATATATTATGCCATAAGGCAAATCTTAGTAAATATAAAAGTGTGGAGATAATACCATGCACCATATCTGACCATAATGGAATGAAATTGGAAATCAATGATAAAAAAAAGAAGGAAAAATCCTACACCACATGGAAAATGAACAATATGTTATTGAATGATCAATGGGTTACAGAAGACATAAAGGAAGAGATAAAAAAATTTTTAGAGTTAAATGATAATACAGACACAACATACCGGAATCTATGGGACACAATGAAAGCAGTTTTAAGAGGGAAATTCATATCCTGGAGTTCTTTCATCAAAAAAAGAAAAAAACAACAAATAAATGAACTCACACTACACCTCAAAAACCTAGAAAAGGAAGAACAAAACAACAGCAATTGTAGTAGAAGACAAGAAATAATTAAAATTAGAGCAGAAATAAACGAAATTGAAGCAAAAAAAAACCATTGAAAAAATTGATAAAAATAAAAGTCGGTTCTTTGAAAAAATAAATAAGATAGACAAGCCCTTAGCTATGCTAACAAAAAAAAAGAAGAGAGAGAACTCAAATTACTAATATACGGGATGAAAAGGCAATATCACAACAGACACTACAGAAATACAGAAGATAATTAGAAAGTATTTTGGAACCCTATATTCTAATAAAATAGAAGATAGCGAAGATATCGATAAATTTCTTAAGGCATATGATTTGCCCAGATTGAGACAGGAAGACATACACAATTTAAACAGACCAATAACAAAGGAAGAATAGAAGAAGCCATCAAAAGACTACCAACCAAGAAAAGCCCTGGACCTGATGGGTATACAGCGGAGTTCTACAAAACCTTCAAAGAAGAACTAATACCAATACTTTTTAAACTATTTCAAGAAATAGAAAAAGAAGGAGCTCTTCCAAATTCATTCTATGAGGCCAACATCACCCTGATCCCAAAACCAGACAAAGACACTTCAAAGAAAGAAAAACTACAGACCAATATCTCTAATAAACTTGGATGCAAAAATTCTCAATGAAATTCTGGCGAATCGAAATACAAAAACATATCAGAAAACTTGTGCACCATGATCAAGTAGGATTCATCCCTGGGATGCAAGGCTGGTTCAATATACGGAAATCAATACATGCTATTCACCACATCAATAGGCTTAAAGACAAGAACCATATGATCATCTCGATAGATGCAGAAAAAGCATTTGACAAAATACAACATCGCTTTATGTTCAAAACATTAGAAAAACTAGGGATATCAGGAACTTACCTCAACATTGTAAAAGCTATATATGCTAAACCTCAGGCTAGCATCATCCTAAACGGAGAAAAACTGAAGGCATTCCCTCTAAAATCTGGAACAAGACAGGGATGTCCTCTATCACCACTTCTATTCAATTTAGTTCTCGAAGTACTAGCCAGAGCAATTAGACAGACAAAAGAAATTAAAGGCATAAAAATAGGAAAAGAAGAAATTAAATTATCGCTATTTGCAGATGACATGATAATTTACTTAACAGACCCAAAAGTATCTACAAAGAAGCTGCTAGAGTTAATAAATGAATTCAGCAAAGTGGCAGGATATAAAATCAACACGCACAAATCAAAGGCATTCCTGTATATCAGCAACAAAACCTCTGAAATGGAAATAAGGAAAACCACTCCATTCACAATATCCTCAAAGAAAATAAGATACTTGGGAATCAACCTAACAAAAGAGGTGAAAGATTTATACAATGAAAACTACAGAACCCTAAAGAGAGAGATAGAAGAAGATCTCAGAAGATGGAAAAATGTACCCTGTTCATGGATAGGCAGAACTAACATCATCAAAATAGCAATATTACCCAAAGTTCTCTACAGGTTTAATGCAATGCCAATCAGAATCCCAAAGACATTTCTTGTAGAAATAGATAAAGCAATCATGAAATTCATATGGAAAAACAAAAGACCCAGAATAGCAAAATCAATTCTAAGCAGGAAGTGTGAATCTGGAGGTATAGTGATACCAGAGCTCAAACTGTTCTACAAAGCAATAGTAACAAAAACAGCATGGTACTGGTACCAAAACAGGCAGGTTGACCAATGGTACAGAATAGAGGACACAGAGACTAATCCACAAAGTTACAACTATCTTATATTTGATAAAGAGGCTAAAAACATGCAATGGAGGAAGGATAGCATCTTCAACAAATGGTGTTGGGAAAATTGAAATCCATATGCAACAAAATGAAATTGAATCCCTTTCTCTCGCCAGCCACAAAAGTTAACTCAAAATGCATCAAGGAGCTAGATATAAAAACAGAGACACTGCGTCTGATAGAAGGAAAAGTTGGATACGATCTACATATTGTGGAGTCGAGCTCCAAATTCCTTAATAGAACGCCCGTAGCCAAAGAGTTAATAACAAGAATAAACAAATGGGACCTACTTAAACTAAAAAGTTTTTTCTCAGCAAGAGAAACAGTAAAAGAGGTAAATAGAGAGCCTACATCCTGGGAACAAATTTTTACCCCTCACACCTCAGGATAGAGCCCTAATAATCCAGAATTTACAAAGAACTCAAAAAATTAAACAATAAGATAACAAAATAATCCAATCAACAAAATGGGCCAAGGACCTGAACAGACACTTCTCAGAGGAGGACATACAATCAATCCACAAGCACATGAGAAAATGCTCACCATCTCTATCAATCAGAGAAATGCAAATCAAAACCACCCTAAGATACAATTTCACTCCTGTAAGATTGGCAGCCATTATGAAGTCAAACAACAATAAGTGTTGGCAAGGATGTGGGGAAAAGGGCACACTTGTTCACTGCTGGTGGGACTGCAAAATGGTGAGGCCAATTTGGAAAGCAGTATGGAGAGTCCTGGGAAAGCTGGGAGTGGATCCACCATTTGACCCAGCTATTGCCCTTCTTGGAACTATTGCCTGAGGACCTTAAAAGAGCACACTATAGGGATACGGCCACATCAATGATTATAGCAGCACAATTCACAATAGCTAGACTGTGGAACCAACCTAGATGCCCTTCAATAGATGAGTGGATAAAAAAATTGTGGCAGCTATACACAATGGAGTATTATGCAGCACTAAGAAACGACAAAATCATAGAATTTGCAGGGAAATGGATGGCATTAGAGCAGATTATGCTAAGTGAAGCTAGCCAAGCCCTAAAAAACAAATGTCAAATGTCTTCTTTGATATAAAGAGAGCCACTAAGAATAGAACA
>NW_027525266.1:0-21681 GCF_052094955.1 Ictidomys tridecemlineatus
AATCAAACACGGTTTGTGCTAGCTCTTTGAAACTTGACACAATAAAGCAGTTTCAAATTCTATCTCTATGGTTTGTTTGCTGTTGATGTAGCCCAAAGCAGAGACTGGCGAGAATCACTTTCATGGAAAGGGCCTGCAAAGCTTCCAAAAAACTACGAGTTGCCTGAAATCTCAGCAAACACTTTTTCACCCAATCTTGATGAAACTTTCAGGTAATGATCAGTACACCAATCCCACTTGGCTCGCCAAATTTCGTTCTTCTAGGTTAAACCGTTCGTTGGCAGTAACCGGTTTCATTTTGAGATTTCACTCTGTTTTCTCCTATAGGGATACATGTATTTGGAACTCTAAATCAAACACGGTTTGTGCTAGCTCTTTGAAACTTGACACAATAAAGCAGTTTCAAGTTCTATCTCTATGGTTTGTTTGCTGTTGATGTAGCCCTAAGCAGAGACTGGCGAGAATCACTTTCATGGAAAGGGCCTGCTAAGCTTCCAAAAAACTACGAGTTGCCTGAAATCTCAGCACACACTTTTTCACCCAATCTTGATGAAACTTTCAGGTAATGATCAGTACACCAATCCCACTTGGCTCGCCAAATTTCTTTCTTCTAGGTTAAACCGTTCGTTGGCAGTAACCGGTTTCATTTTGAGGTTTCACTCTGTTTTCTCCTATAGGGATACATGTATTTGGAACTCTAAATCAAACACGGTTTGTGCTAGCTCTTTGAAACTTGACACAATAAAGCAGTTTCAAGTTCTATCTCTATCGTTTGTTTGCTGTTGATGTAGCCCTAAGCAGAGACTGGCGAGAATCACTTTCATGGAAAGGGCCTGCCAAGCTTCCAAAAAACTAAAAGTTGCCTGATCTCAGCAAACACTTTTTCACCCAATCTTGATGATACTTTCAGGTAATGATCAGTACACCAATCCCACTTGGCTCGCCAAATTTCGTTCTTCTAGGTTAAACCGTTCGTTGGCAGTAACCGGTTTCATTTTGAGGTTTCACTCTGTTTTCTCCTATAGGGATACATGTATTTGGAACTCTAAATCAAACACGGTTTGTGCTAGCTCTTTGAAACTTGACACAATAAAGCAGTTTCAAGTTCTATCTCTATGGTTTGTTTGCTGTTGATGTAGCCATAAGCAGAGACTGGCGAGAATCACTTTCATGGAAAGGGCCTGCCAAGCTTCCAAAAACTACGAGTTGCCTGAAATCTCAGCAAACACTTTTTCACCCAATCTTGATGAAACTTTCAGGTAATGATCAGTACACCAATCCCACTTGGCTCGCCAAATTTCGTTCTTCTAGGTTAAACCGTTCGTTGGCAGTAACCGGTTTCATTTTGAGATTTCACTCTGTTTTCTCCTATAGGGATACATGTATTTGGAACTCTAAATCAAACACGGTTTGTGCTAGCTCTTTGAAACTTGACACAATAAAGCAGTTTCAAGTTCTATCTCTATGGTTTGTTTGCTGTTGATGTAGCCCTAAGCAGAGACTGGCGAGAATCACTTTCATGGAAAGGGCCTGCTAAGCTTCCAAAAAACTACGAGTTGCCTGAAATCTCAGCACACACTTTTTCACCCAATCTTGATGAAACTTTCAGGTAATGATCAGTACACCAATCCCACTTGGCTCGCCAAATTCCTTTCTTCTAGGTTAAACCGTTCGTTGGCAGTAACCGGTTTCATTTTGAGGTTTCACTCTGTTTTCTCCTATAGGGATACATGTATTTGGAACTCTAAATCAAACACGGTTTGTGCTAGCTCTTTGAAACTTGACACAATAAAGCAGTTTCAAGTTCTATCTCTATGGTTTGTTTGCTGTTGATGTAGCCATAAGCAGAGACTGGCGAGAATCACTTTCATGGAAAGGGGCCTGCCAAGCTTCCAAAAACTACGAGTTGCCTGAAATCTCAGCAAACACTTTTTCACCCAATCTTGATGATACTTTCAGGTAATGATCAGTACACCAATCCCACTTGGCTCGCCAAATTTCGTTCTTCTAGGTTAAACCGTTCGTTGGCAGTAACTGGTTTCATTTTGAGGTTTCACTCTGTTTTCTTCTATAGGGATACATGTATTTGGAACTCTAAATCAAACACGGTTTGTGCTAGCTCTTTGAAACTTGACACAATAAAGCAGTTTCAAGTTCTATCTCTATGGTTTGTTTGCTGTTGATGTAGCCCTAAGCAGAGACTGGCGAGAATCACTTTCATTGAAAGGGCCTGCCAAGCTTCCAAAAAACTACGAGTTGCCTGAAATCTCAGCAAACACTTTTTCTCCCAATCTTGATGAAACTTTCAGGTAATGATCAGTACACCAATCCCACTTGGCTCGCCAAATTTCGTTCTTCTAGGTTAAACCGTTCGTTGGCAGTAACCGGTTTCATTTTGAGGTTTCACTCTGTTTTCTCCTATAGAGATACATGTATTTGGAACTCTAAATCAAACACGGTTTGTGCTAGCTCTTTGAAACTTGACACAATAAAGCAGTTTCAAATTCTATCTCTATGGTTTGTTTGCTGTTGATGTAGCCCTAAGCAGAGACTGGCGAGAATCACTTTCATGGAAAGGGCCTGCAAAGCTTCCAAAAAACTACGAGTTGCCTGAAATCTCAGCACACACTTTTTCACCCAATCTTGATGAAACTTTCAGGTAATGATCAGTACACCAATCCCACTTGGCTCGCCAAATTTCGTTCTTCTAGGTTAAACCGTTCGTTGGCAGTAACCGGTTTCATTTTGATATTTCACTCTGTTTTCTCCTATAGGGATACATGTATTTGGAACTCTAAATCAAACACGGTTTGTGCTAGCTCTTTGAAACTTGACACAATAAAGCAGTTTCAAGTTCTATCTCTATGGTTTGTTTGCTGTTGATGTAGCCCTAAGCAGAGACTGGCGAGAATCACTTTCATGGAAAGGGCCTGCTAAGCTTCCAAAAAACTACGAGTTGCCTGAAATCTCAGCACACACTTTTTCACCCAATCTTGATGAAACTTTCAGGTAATGATCAGTACACCAATCCCACTTGGCTCGCCAAATTTCTTTCTTCTAGGTTAAACCGTTCTTTGGCAGTAACCGGTTTCATTTTGAGGTTTCACTCTGTTTTCTCCTATAGGGATACATGTATTTGGAACTCTAAATCAAACACGGTTTGTGCTAGCTCTTTGAAACTTGTCACAATAAAGCAGTTTCAAGTTCTATCTCTATGGTTTGTTTGCTGTTGATGTAGCCCTAAGCAGAGACTGGCGAGAATCACTTTCATGGAAAGGGCCTGCCAAGCTTACAAAAAACTACGAGTTGCCTAAAATCTCAGCACACACTTTTTCACCCAATCTTGATGAAACTTTCAGGTAATGATCAGTACACCAATCCCACTTGGCTCGCCAAATTTCGTTCTTCTAGGTTAAACCGTTCGTTGGCAGTAACCGGTTTCATTTTGAGGTTTCACTGTGTTTTCTCCTATAGGGATACATGTATTTGGAAGTCTAAATCAAACACGGTTTGTGCTAGCTCTTTGAAACTTGTCACAATAAAGCAGTTTCAAGTTCTATCTCTATGGTTTGTTTGCTGTTGATGTAGCCCTAAGCAGAGACTGGCGAGAATCACTTTCATGGAAAGGGCCTGCCAAGCTTCCAAAAAACTACGAGTTGCCTGAAATCTCCGCAAACACTTTTTCACCCAATCTTGATGAAACTTTCAGGTAATGATCAGTACACCAATCCCACTTGGCTCGCTAAATTTCGTTCTTATAGGTTAAACCGTTCGTTGGCAGTAACCGGTTTCATTTTGAGGTTTCACTCTGTTTTCTCCTATAGAGATACATGTATTTGGAACTCTAAATCAAACACGGTTTGTGCTAGCTCTTTGAAACTTGACACAATAAAGCAGTTTCAAGTTCTATCTCTATGGTTTGTTTGCTGTTGATGTAGCCCTAAGCAGAGACTGGCGAGAATCAATTTCATGGAAAGGGCCTGCAAATCTTCCAAAAAACTACGAGTTGCCTGAAAGCTCAGCACACACTTTTTCACCCAATCTTGATGAAACTTTCAGGTAATGATCAGTACACCAATCCCACTTGGCTCGCCAAATTTCGTTCTTCTAGGTTAAACCGTTCGTTGGCAGTAACCGGTTTCATTTTGAGATTTCACTCTGTTTTCTCCTATAGGGATACATGTATTTGGAACTCTAAATCAAACACGGTTTGTGCTAGCTCTTTGAAACTTGACACAATAAAGCAGTTTCAAGTTCTATCTCTATGGTTTGTTTGCTGTTGATGTAGCCCTAAGCAGAGACTGGCGAGAATCACTTTCATGGAAAGGGCCTGCAAAGCTTCCAAAAAACTACGAGTTGCCTGAAATCTCAGCACACACTTTTTCACCCAATCTTGATGAAACTTTCAGGTAATGATCAGTACACCAATCCCACTTGGCTTGCCAAATTTCTTTCTTCTAGGTTAAACCGTTCGTTGGCAGTAACCGGTTTCATTTTGAGGTTTCACTCTGTTTTCTCCTATAGGGATACATGTATTTGGAACTCTAAATCAAACACGGTTTGTGCTAGCTCTTTGAAACTTGACACAATAAAGCAGTTTCAAGTTCTCTCTCTATGGTTTGTTTGCTGTTGATGTAGCCCTAAGCAGAGACTGGCGAGAATCACTTTCATGGAAAGGGCCTGCCAAGCTTCCAAAAAACTACAAGTTGCCTGATCTCAGCAAACACTTTTTCACCCAATCTTGATGATACTTTCAGGTAATGTTCAATACACCAATCCCACTTGGCTCGCCAAATTTCGTTCTTCTAGGTTAAACCGTTCGTTGGCAGTAACCGGTTTCATTTTGAGGTTTCACTCTGTTTTCTCCTATAGGGATACATGTATTTGGAACTCTAAATCAAACACGGTTTGTGCTAGCTCTTTGAAACTTGACACAATAAAGCAGTTTCAAGTTCTATCTCTATGGTTTGTTTGCTGTTGATGTAGCCCTAAGCAGAGACTGGCGAGAATCACTTTCATGGAAAGGGCCTGCCAAGCTTCCAAAAAACTACGAGTTGCCTGAAATCTCAGCAAACACTTTTTCACCCAATCTTGATGATACTTTCAGGTAATGATCAGTACACCAATCCCACTTGGCTCGCCAAATTTCGTTCTTCTAGGTTAAACCGTTTGATGGCAGTAACCGGTTTCATTTTGAGGTTTCACTCTGTTTTCTCCTATAGGGATACAGGTATTTTGAACTCTAAATCAAACAAGGTTTGTGCTAGCTCTTTGAAACTTGACACATTAAAGCAGTTTCAAGTTCTATCTCTATGGTTTGTTTGCTGTTGTTGTAGCCCTAAGCAGAGAATGGCGAGAATCACTTTCATTGAAAGAACCTTCCAAGCTTCCAAAAAACTACGAGTTGCCTGAAATCTCAGCAAACACTTTTTCACCCGATCTTGATGAAACTTTCAGGTAATGATCAGTACACCAATCCCACTTGGCTCGCCAAATTTTGTTCTTCTAGGTTCAACCGTTCGTTGGCAGAAACCGGTTTCATTTTGAGGTTACACTCTGTTTTCTCCTATAGGGATACATGTATTTGGAACTCTAAATCAAACACGGTTTGTGCTAGCTCTTTGAAACTTGACACAATAAAGCAGTTTCAAGTTCTATCTCTATGGTTTGTTTGCTGTTGATGTAGCCCTAAGCAGAGACTGGCGAGAATCTCTTTCATGGAAAGGGCCTGCCAAGCTTCCAAAAAACTACGAGTTGCCTGAAATCTCAGCAAACACTTTTTCACCCAATCTTGATGAAACTTTCAGGTAATGATCAGTACACCAATCCCACTTGGCTCGCCAAATTTCGTTCTTCTAGGTTAAACCGTTCGTTGGCAGTAACCGGTTTCATTTTGAGGTTTCACTCTGTTTTCTCCTATAGGGATACAGGTATTTTGAACTCTAAATCAAACAAGGTTTGTGCTAGCTCTTTGAAACTTGACACAATAAAGCAGTTTCAAGTTCTATCTCTATGGATTGTTTGCTGTTGTTGTAGCCCTAAGCAGAGAATGGCGAGAATCACTTTCATTGAAAGAACCTTCCAAGCTTCCAAAAAACTACGAGTTGCCTGAAATCTCAGCAAACACTTTTTCACCCGATCTTGATGAAACTTTCAGGTAATGATCAGTACACCAATCCCACTTGGCTCGCCAAATTTTGTTCTTCTAGGTTCAACCGTTCGTTGGCAGAAACCGGTTTCATTTTGAGGTTTCACTCTGTTTTCTCCTATAGGGATACATGTATTTGGAACTCTAAATCAAACACGGTTTGTGCTAGCTCTTTGAAACTTGACACAATAAAGCAGTTTCAAGTTCTATCTCTATGGTTTGTTTGCTGTTGATGTAGCCCTAAGCAGAGACTGGCGAGAATCACTTTCATGGAAAGGGCCTGCCAAGCTTCCAAAAAACTACGAGTTGCCTGAAATCTCAGCAAACACTTTTTCACCCAATCTTGATGAAACTTTCAGGTAATGATCAGTACACCAATCCCACTTGGCTCGCCAAATGTCGTTCTTCTAGGTTAAACCGTTCGTTGGCAGTAACCGGTTTCATTTTGAGCTTTCACTCTGTTTTCTCCTACAGGGATACATGTATTTGGAACTCTAAATCAAACACGGTTTGTGCTAGCTCTTTGAAACTTGACACAATAAAGCAGTTTCAAGTTCTATCTCTATGGTTTGTTTGCTGTTGATGTAGCCCTAAGCAGAGACTGGCGAGAATCTCTTTCATGGAAAGGGCCTGCCACGCTTCCAAAAAACTACGAGTTGCCTGAAATCTCAGCACACACTTTTTCACCCAATCTTGATGAAACTTTCAGGTAATGATCAGTACACCAATCCCACTTGGCTCGCCAAATTTCGTTCTTCTAGGTTAAACCGTTCGTTGGCAGTAACTGGTTTCATTTTGAGGTTTCACTCTGTTTTCTCCTATAGGGATACATGTATTTGGAACTCTAAATCAAACACGGTTTGTGCTAGCTCTTTTAAACTTGACACAATAAAGCAGTTTCAAGTTCTATCACTATGGTTTGTTTGCTGTTGATGTAGCCCTAAGCAGAGACTCGCGAGAATCACTTTCATGGAAAGGGCCTGCCAAGCTTCCAAAAAACTACGAGTTGCCTGAAATCTCAGCACACACTATTTCACCCAATCTTGATGAAACTTTCAGATAATGATCAGTAAACAAATCTCACTTGGCTCGCCAAATTTCGTTCTCTAGGTTAAACCGTTCGTTGGCAGTAAACGGTTTCATTTTGAGGTTTCACTCTGTTTTCTCCTATAGGGATACATGTATTTGGAACTCTAAATCAAACACGGTTTGTGCTAGCTCTTTGAAACTTGACACAATAAAGCAGTTTCAAGTTCTATCTCTATGGTTTGTTTGCTGTTGATGTATCCCTAAGCAGAGACTGGCGAGAATCACTTTCATGGAAAGGGCCTGCCAAGCTTCCAAAAAACTACGAGTTGTCTGAAATCTCAGCACACACTTTTTCACCCAATCTTGATGAAACTTTCAGGTAATGATCAGTACACCAATTTCACTTGGCTCGCCAAATTTCGTTCTTCTAGGTTAAACCGTTCGTTGGCAGTAACCGGTTTCATTTTGAGGTTTCACTCTGTTTTCTCCTATAGGGATACATGTATTTGGAACTCTAAATCAAACACGGTTTGTGCTAGCTCTTTGAAAGTTGACACAATAAAGCAGTTTCAAGTTCTATCTCTATGGTTTGTTTGCTGTTGATGTAGCCCTAAGCAGAGACTGGCGAGAATCACTTTCATGGAAAGGGCCTGCCAAGCTTCCAAAAAACTACGAGTTGCCTGAAATCTCAGCAAACACTTTTTCACCCAATCTTGATGAAACTTTCAGGTAATGATCAGTACACCAATCCCACTTGGCTCGCCAAATGTCGTTCTTCTAGGTTAAACCGTTCGTTGGCAGTAACCGGTTTCATTTTGAGCTTTCACTCTGTTTTCTCCTACAGGGATACATGTATTTGGAACTCTAAATCAAACACGGTTTGTGCTAGCTCTTTGAAACTTGACAGAATAAAGCAGTTTCAAGTTCTATCTCTATGGTTTGTTTGCTGTTGATGTAGCCCTAAGCAGAGACTGGCGAGAATCACTTTCATGGAAAGGGCCTGCCAAGCTTCCAAAAAACTACGAGTTGCCTGAAATCTCAGCAAACACTTTTTCACCCAATCTTGATGATACTTTCAGGTAATGATCAGTACACCAATCCCACTTGGCTCGCCAAATTTCGTTCTTCTAGGTTAAACCGTTTGATGGCAGTAACCGGTTTCATTTTGAGGTTTCACTCTGTTTTCTCCTATAGGGATACAGGTATTTTGAACTCTAAATCAAACAAGGTTTGTGCTAGCTCTTTGAAACTTGACACATTAAAGCAGTTTCAAGTTCTATCTCTATGGTTTGTTTGCTGTTGTTGTAGCCCTAAGCAGAGAATGGCGAGAATCACTTTCATTGAAAGAACCTTCCAAGCTTCCAAAAAACTACGAGTTGCCTGAAATCTCAGCAAACACTTTTTCACCCGATCTTGATGAAACTTTCAGGTAATGATCAGTACACCAATCCCACTTGGCTCGCCAAATTTTGTTCTTCTAGGTTCAACCGTTCGTTGGCAGAAACCGGTTTCATTTTGAGGTTACACTCTGTTTTCTCCTATAGGGATACATGTATTTGGAACTCTAAATCAAACACGGTTTGTGCTAGCTCTTTGAAACTTGACACAATAAAGCAGTTTCAAGTTCTATCTCTATGGTTTGTTTGCTGTTGATGTAGCCCTAAGCAGAGACTGGCGAGAATCTCTTTCATGGAAAGGGCCTGCCAAGCTTCCAAAAAACTACGAGTTGCCTGAAATCTCAGCAAACACTTTTTCACCCAATCTTGATGAAACTTTCAGGTAATGATCAGTACACCAATCCCACTTGGCTCGCCAAATTTCGTTCTTCTAGGTTAAACCGTTCGTTGGCAGTAACCGGTTTCATTTTGAGGTTTCACTCTGTTTTCTCCTATAGGGATACAGGTATTTTGAACTCTAAATCAAACAAGGTTTGTGCTAGCTCTTTGAAACTTGACACAATAAAGCAGTTTCAAGTTCTATCTCTATGGATTGTTTGCTGTTGTTGTAGCCCTAAGCAGAGAATGGCGAGAATCACTTTCATTGAAAGAACCTTCCAAGCTTCCAAAAAACTACGAGTTGCCTGAAATCTCAGCAAACACTTTTTCACCCGATCTTGATGAAACTTTCAGGTAATGATCAGTACACCAATCCCACTTGGCTCGCCAAATTTTGTTCTTCTAGGTTCAACCGTTCGTTGGCAGAAACCGGTTTCATTTTGAGGTTTCACTCTGTTTTCTCCTATAGGGATACATGTATTTGGAACTCTAAATCAAACACGGTTTGTGCTAGCTCTTTGAAACTTGACACAATAAAGCAGTTTCAAGTTCTATCTCTATGGTTTGTTTGCTGTTGATGTAGCCCTAAGCAGAGACTGGCGAGAATCACTTTCATGGAAAGGGCCTGCCAAGCTTCCAAAAAACTACGAGTTGCCTGAAATCTCAGCAAACACTTTTTCACCCAATCTTGATGAAACTTTCAGGTAATGATCAGTACACCAATCCCACTTGGCTCGCCAAATGTCGTTCTTCTAGGTTAAACCGTTCGTTGGCAGTAACCGGTTTCATTTTGAGCTTTCACTCTGTTTTCTCCTACAGGGATACATGTATTTGGAACTCTAAATCAAACACGGTTTGTGCTAGCTCTTTGAAACTTGACACAATAAAGCAGTTTCAAGTTCTATCTCTATGGTTTGTTTGCTGTTGATGTAGCCCTAAGCAGAGACTGGCGAGAATCTCTTTCATGGAAAGGGCCTGCCACGCTTCCAAAAAACTACGAGTTGCCTGAAATCTCAGCACACACTTTTTCACCCAATCTTGATGAAACTTTCAGGTAATGATCAGTACACCAATCCCACTTGGCTCGCCAAATTTCGTTCTTCTAGGTTAAACCGTTCGTTGGCAGTAACTGGTTTCATTTTGAGGTTTCACTCTGTTTTCTCCTATAGGGATACATGTATTTGGAACTCTAAATCAAACACGGTTTGTGCTAGCTCTTTTAAACTTGACACAATAAAGCAGTTTCAAGTTCTATCACTATGGTTTGTTTGCTGTTGATGTAGCCCTAAGCAGAGACTCGCGAGAATCACTTTCATGGAAAGGGCCTGCCAAGCTTCCAAAAAACTACGAGTTGCCTGAAATCTCAGCACACACTATTTCACCCAATCTTGATGAAACTTTCAGATAATGATCAGTAAACAAATCTCACTTGGCTCGCCAAATTTCGTTCTCTAGGTTAAACCGTTCGTTGGCAGTAAACGGTTTCATTTTGAGGTTTCACTCTGTTTTCTCCTATAGGGATACATGTATTTGGAACTCTAAATCAAACACGGTTTGTGCTAGCTCTTTGAAACTTGACACAATAAAGCAGTTTCAAGTTCTATCTCTATGGTTTGTTTGCTGTTGATGTATCCCTAAGCAGAGACTGGCGAGAATCACTTTCATGGAAAGGGCCTGCCAAGCTTCCAAAAAACTACGAGTTGTCTGAAATCTCAGCACACACTTTTTCACCCAATCTTGATGAAACTTTCAGGTAATGATCAGTACACCAATTTCACTTGGCTCGCCAAATTTCGTTCTTCTAGGTTAAACCGTTCGTTGGCAGTAACCGGTTTCATTTTGAGGTTTCACTCTGTTTTCTCCTATAGGGATACATGTATTTGGAACTCTAAATCAAACACGGTTTGTGCTAGCTCTTTGAAAGTTGACACAATAAAGCAGTTTCAAGTTCTATCTCTATGGTTTGTTTGCTGTTGATGTAGCCCTAAGCAGAGACTGGCGAGAATCACTTTCATGGAAAGGGCCTGCCAAGCTTCCAAAAAACTACGAGTTGCCTGAAATCTCAGCAAACACTTTTTCACCCAATCTTGATGATACTTTCAGGTAATGATCAGTACACCAATCCCACTTGGCTCGCCAAATTTCGCTCTTCTAGGTTAAACCGTTCATTGGCAGTAACCGGTTTCATTTTGAGGTTTCACTCTGTTTTCTCCTATAGGGATACATGTATTTGGAACTCTAAATCAAACACGGTTTGTGCTAGCTCTATGAAACTTGACACAATAAAGCAGTTTCAAGTTCTATCTCTATGGTTTGTTTGCTGTTGTTGTAGCCCTAAGCAGAGAATGGCGAGAATCACTTTCATTGAAAGAACCTTCCATGCTTCCAAAAAACTACGAGTTGCCTGAAATCTCAGCAAACACTTTTTCACCCGATCTTGATGAAACTTTCAGGTAATGATCAGTACACCAATCCCACTTGGCTCGCCAAATTTTGTTCTTCTAGGTTCAACCGTTCGTTGGCAGTAACCGGTTTCATTTTGAGGTTTCACTCTGTTTTCTCCTATAGGGATACATGTATTTGGAACTCTAAATCAAACACGGTTTGTGCTAGCTCTTTGAAACTTGACACAATAAAGCAGTTTCAAGTTCTATCTCTATGGTTTGTTTGCTGTTGATGTAGCCCTAAGCAGAGACTGGCGAGAATCTCTTTCATGGAAAGGGCCTGCCACGCTTCCAAAAAACTACGAGTTGCCTGAAATCTCAGCACACACTTTTTCACCCAATCTTGATGAAACTTTCAGGTAATGATCAGTACAGCAATCCCACTTGGCTCGCCAAATTTCGTTCTTCTAGGTTAAACCGTTCGTTGGCAGTAACTGGTTTCATTTTGAGGTTTCACTCTGTTTTCTCCTATAGGGATACATGTATTTGGAACTCTAAATCAAACACGGTTTGTGCTAGCTCTTTTAAACTTGACACAATAAAGCAGTTTCAAGTTCTATCACTATGGTTTGTTTGCTGTTGATGTAGCCCTAAGCAGAGACTCGCGAGAATCACTTTCATGGAAAGGGCCTGCCAAGCTTCCAAAAAACTACGAGTTGCCTGAAATCTCAGCACACACTATTTCACCCAATCTTGATGAAACTTTCAGATAATGATCAGTAAACAAATCTCACTTGGCTCGCCAAATTTCGTTCTCTAGGTTAAACCGTTCGTTGGCAGTAAACGGTTTCATTTTGAGGTTTCACTCTGTTTTCTCCTATAGGGATACATGTATTTGGAACTCTAAATCAAACACGGTTTGTGCTAGCTCTTTGAAACTTGACACAATAAAGCAGTTTCAAGTTCTATCTCTATGGTTTGTTTGCTGTTGATGTATCCCTAAGCAGAGACTGGCGAGAATCACTTTCATGGAAAGGGCCTGCCAAGCTTCCAAAAAACTACGAGTTGTCTGAAATCTCAGCACACACTTTTTCACCCAATCTTGATGAAACTTTCAGGTAATGATCAGTACACCAATTTCACTTGGCTCGCCAAATTTCGTTCTTCTAGGTTAAACCGTTCGTTGGCAGTAACCGGTTTCATTTTGAGGTTTCACTCTGTTTTCTCCTATAGGGATACATGTATTTGGAACTCTAAATCAAACACGGTTTGTGCTAGCTCTTTGAAACTTGACACAATAAAGCAGTTTCAAGTTCTATCTCTATGGTTTGTTTGCTGTTGATGTAGCCCTAAGCAGAGACTGGCGAGAATCACTTTCATGGAAAGGGCCTGCCAAGCTTCCAAAAAACTACGAGTTGCCTGAAATCTCAGCACACACTTTTTCACCCAATCTTGATAAAACTTTCAGGTAATGATCAGTACACCAATCCCACTTGGCTCGCCAAATTTCTTTCCTCTTGGTTAAACCGTTCATTGGCAGTAACAGGTTTCATTTTGAGGTTTCACTCTGTTTTCTCCTATAGGGATACATGTATTTGGAAGTCTAAATCAAACACAGTTTGTGCTAGCTCTTTGAAACTTGACACAATAAAGCAGTTTCAAGTTCTATCTCTATGGTTTCTTTGCTGTTGATGTAGCCCTAAGCAGAGAATGGCGAGAATCACTTTCATGGAAAGGGCCTGCCAAGCCTCCAAAAAACTACGAGCTTTCTGAAATCTCAGCACACACTTTTTCACCCAATCTTGATGAAACTTTCAGGTAATGATCAGTACACCAATCCCACTTGGCTCGCCAAATTTCGTTCTTCTAGGTTAAACCGTTCGTTGGCAGTAACCGGTTTCATTTTGAGGTTTCACTCTGTTTTCTCCTATAGGGATACATGTATTTGGAACTCTAAATCAAACACGGTTTGTGCTTGCTCTTTGAAACTTGACACAATAAAGCAGTTTCAAGTTCTATCTCTATGGTTTGTTTGCTGTTGATGTAGCCCTAAGCAGAGACTGGCGAGAATCACTTTCATGGAAAGGGCCTGCCAAGCTTCCAAAAAACTACGAGTTGCCTGAAATCTCAGCACACACTTTTTCACCCAATCTTGATGAAACTTTCAGGTAATGATCAGTACACCAATCCCACTTGGCTCGCAAAATTTCGTTCTTCTAGGTTAAACCGTTCGTTGGCAGTAACCGGTTTCATTTTGAGGTTGCACTCTGTTTTCTCCTATAGGGATACATGTTTTTGGAACTCTAATACAAACACGGTTTGTGCTAGCTATTTGAAACTTGACACAATAAAGCAGTTTCAAGTTCTATCTCTATGGTTTGTTTGCTGTTGATGTAGCCCTAAGCAGAGACTGGCGAGAATCACTTTCATGGAAAGGGCCTGCCAAGCTTACAAAAATCTACGAGTTTTCTGAAATCTCAGCACACACTTTTTCACCCAATCTTGATGAAAATTTCAGTTAATGATCAGTACACCAATCCCACTTGGCTCGCCAAATTTCGTTCTTCTAGGTTAAACCGTTCGTTGGCAGTAACCGGTTTCATTTTGAGGTTTCACTCTGTTTTCTCCTATAGGGATACATGTATTTGGAACTCTAAATCAAACACGGATTGTGCTAGCTCTTTGAAACTTGACACAATAAAGCAGTTTCAAGTTCTATCTCTATGGTTTGTTTGCTGTTGATGTAGCCCTAAGCAGAGACTGGCGAGAATCACTTTCATGGAAAGGGCCTGCCAAGCTTGCAAAAAACTACGAGTTGCCTGAAATCTCAGCACACACTTTTTCACCCAAACTTGATGAAAGTTTCAGTTAATGATCAGTACACCAATCCCACTTGGCTCGCCAAATTTCGTTCTTCTAGGTTAAACCGTTCGTTGGCAGTAACCGGTTTCATTTTGAGGTT
The DNA here is from genome assembly GCF_052094955.1 of Ictidomys tridecemlineatus. Classification (NCBI taxonomy): domain Eukaryota; kingdom Metazoa; phylum Chordata; class Mammalia; order Rodentia; family Sciuridae; genus Ictidomys; species Ictidomys tridecemlineatus. Next base: position 14,299 of record NW_027525266.1, read on the forward strand.
TCACTCTGTTTTCTCCTATAGGGATACATGTATCTGGAAGTCTAAATCAAACACGGTTTGTGCTAGCTCTTTGAAACTTGACACAATAAAGCAGTTTCAAGTTCTATCTCTATAGTTTGTTTGCTGTTGATGTAGTCCTAAGCAGAGACTGGCGAGAATCACTTTCATGGAAAGGGCCTGCCAAGCTTCCAAAAAACTACGAGTTGCCTGAAATCTCAGCCCACACTTTTTCACCCAATCTTGATGATACTTTCAGTTAATGATCAGTACACCAACCCCACTTGGCTCACCAAATTTCTTTCCTCTAGGTTAAACCGTTCGTTGGCAGTAACCGGTTTCATTTTGAGGTTTCACTCTGTTTTCTAGTATAGGGATACATGTATTTGTAAGTCTAAATCAAATACGGTTTGTGCTAGCTCCTTGAAACTTGACAGAATAAAGCAGTTTCAAGTTCTATCTCTATGGTTTGTTTGCTGTTGATGTAGCCCTAAGCAGAGACAGGCGAGAATCACTTTCATGGAAAGGGCCTGCCAAGCTTTCAAAATACTACCAGTTGCCTGAAATCTCAGCACACACTTTTTCACCCAATCTTGATGAAACTTTCAGGAAATGATCAGTACACCAATCCCACTTCGCTCGCCAAATTTCATTCTTCTAGGTTAAACCCTTCCTTGGCAGTAAACGGTTTCATTTTGAGGTTTCACTCTGTTTTCTCCTATAGGGATACATGTATTTGGAACTCTAAATCAAACACGGTTTGTGCTATCTCTTTGAAACTTGACACAATAAAGCAGTTTCAAGTTCTATCTCTATGGTTTGTTTGCTGTTGATGTAGCCCTAAGCAGACACTGGCGAGAATCACTTTCATGGAAAGGGCCTGCCAAGCTTCCAAAAAACTACGAGTTGCCTGAAATCTCAGCACACACTTTTTCACCCAATCTTGATGAAACTTTCAGGTAATGATCAGTAAACCAATCTCACTTGGCTCGCCAAATTTCGTTCTTCTAGGTTAAACCGTTCGTTGGCAGTAACCGGTTTCATTTTGAGGTTGCACTCTGTTTTCTCCTATAGGGATACATGTATTTGGAAGTCTAAATCAAACACGGTTTGTGCTAGCTCTTTGAAACTTGACACAATAAAGCAGTTTCAAGTTCTATCTCTATGGTTTCTTTGCTGTTGATGTAGCCCTAAGCAGAGACTGGCGAGAATCACTTTCATGGAAAGGGCCTGCCAAGCTTCCAAAAAACTACGAGTTGCCTGAAATCTCAGCAAACACTTTTTCACCCAATCTTGATGAAACTTTCAGGTAATGATCAGTACACCAATCTCACTTGGCTCGCCAAATTTCGTTCTTCTAGGTTTAACCATTCGTTGGCAGTAACCGATTTCATTTTGAGGTTTCACTCTGTTTTCTCCTATAGGGATACATGTATTTGGAACTCTAAATCAAACACGGTTTGTGCTAGCTCTTTGAAACTTGACACAATAAAGCAGTTTCAAGTTCTATCTCTATGGTTTGTTTGCTGTTGATGTAGCCCTAAGCAGAGACTGGCGAGAATCACTTTCATAGAAAGGGCCTGCCAAGCTTCCAAAAAACTACGAGTTGCCTGAAATCTCAGCACACACTTTTTCACCCAATCTTGATGAAACTTTCAGGTAATGATCAGTACACCAATCTCACTTGGCTCGCCAAATTTCGTTCTTCTAGGTTAAACCGTTCGTTGGCAGTAACCGGTTTCATTTTGAGGTTTCACTCTGTTTTCTTCTATAGAGATACATGTATTTGGAACTCTAAATCAAACACGGTTTGTGCTAGCTCTTTGAAACTTGACACAATAAAGCAGTTTCAAGTTCTATCTCTATGGTTTGTTTGCTGTTGATGTAGCCCTAAGCAGAGACTGGCGAGAATCACTTCATTAAAAGGGCCTGCCAAGCTTCCAAAAAACTACGAGTTGTCTGAAATCTCAGCACACACTTTTTCACCCAATCTTGATGAAACTTTCAGGTAATGATCAGTACACCAATTTCACTTGGCTCGCCAAATTTCGTTCTTCTAGGTTAAACCGTTCGTTGGCAGTAACCGGTTTCATTTTGAGGTTTCACTCTGTTTTCTCCTATAGGGATACATGTATTTGGAACTCTAAATCAAACACGGTTTGTGCTAGCTCTTTGAAACTTGACACAATAAAGCAGTTTCAAGTTCTATCTCTATGGTTTGTTTGCTGTTGATGTAGCCCTAAGCAGAGACTGGCGAGAATCACTTTCAAGGAAAGTGCCTGCCAAGCTTCCAAAAAACTACGAGTTGCCTGAAATCTCAGCACACACTTTTTCACCCAATCTTGATGAAACTTTCAGGTAATGATCAGTACACCAATCCCACTTGGCTCGCCAAATTTCTTTCCTCTTGGTTAAACCGTTCATTGGCAGTAACAGGTTTCATTTTGAGGTTTCACTCTGTTTTCTCCTATAGGGATACATGTATTTGGAAGTCTAAATCAAACACAGTTTGTGCTAGCTCTTTGAAACTTGACACAATAAAGCAGTTTCAAGTTCTATCTCTATGGTTTCTTTGCTGTTGATGTATCCCTAAGCAGAGACTGGCGAGAATCACTTTCATGGAAAGGGCCTGCCAAGCTTCCAAAAAACTACGAGTTTTCTGAAATCTCAGCACACACTTTTTCACCCAATCTTGATGAAACTTTCAGGTAATGATCAGTACACCAATCCCACTTGGCTCGCCAAATTTCGTTCTTCTAGGTTAAACCGTTCGTTGGCAGTAACCGGTTTCATTTTGAGGTTTCACTCTGTTTTCTCCTATAGGGATACATGTATTTGGAACTCTAAATCAAACACGGTTTGTGCTTGCTCTTTGAAACTTGACACAATAAAGCAGTTTCAAGTTCTATCTCTATGGTTTGTTTGCTGTTGATGTAGCCCTAAGCAGAGACTGGCGAGAATCACTTTCACGGAAAGGGCCTGCCAAGCTTCCAAAAAACTACGAGTTGCCTGAAATCTCAGCACACACTTTTTCACCCAATCTTGATGAAACTTTCAGGTAATGATCAGTACACCAATCCCACTTGGCTCGCAAAATTTCGTTCTTCTAGGTTAAACCGTTCGTTGGCAGTAACCGGTTTCATTTTGAGGTTTCACTCTGTTTTCTCCTATAGGGATACATGTATTTGGAACTCTAAATCAAACACGGTTTGTGCTAGCTCTTTGAAACTTGACACAATAAAGCAGTTTCAAGTTCTATCTCTATGGTTTGTTTGCTGTTGATGTAGCCCTAAGCAGAGACTGGCGAGAATCACTTTCATGGAAAGGGCCTGCCAAGCTTCCAAAAAACTACGAGTTGCCTGAAATCTCAGCACACACTTTTTCACCCAATCTTGATGAAACTTTCAGGTAATGATCAGTACACCAATCCCACTTGGCTCGCCAAATTTCGTTCTTCTAGGTTAAACCATTCGTTTGCAGTAACCGGTTTCATTTTGAGGTTTCACTCTGTTTTCTCCTATAGGGATACATGTATTTGGAAGTCTAAATCAAACACGGTTTGTGCTAGCTCTTTGAAACTTGACACAAAAAGCAGTGTCAAGTTCTATCTCTATGGTTTGTTTGCTGTTGATGTAGCCCTAAGCAGAGACTGGCGAGAATCACTTCATGAGAAAGGCCTGCCAAGCTTCCAAAAAACTACGAGTTGCCTGAAATCTCAGCACACACTTTTTCACCCAATCTTGATGAAACTTTCAGGTAATGATCAGTACACCAATCCCACTTGGCTCGCCAAATTTCGTTCTTCTAGGTTAAACCTTTCGTTGGCAGTAACCGGTTTCATTTTGAGGTTTCACTCTGTTTTCTCCTATAGGGATACATGTATTTGGAAGTCTAAATCAAACCCGGTTTGTGCTAGCTCTTTGAAACTTGACACAATAAAGCAGTTTCAAGTTCTATCTCTATGGTTTGTTTGCTGTTGATGTAGCCCTAAGCAGAGACTGGCGAGAATCACTTTCATGGAAAGGGCCTGCCAAGCTTCCAAAAAACTACGAGTTGCCTCAAATCTTAGCACACACTTTTTCACCCAATCTTGATGAAACTTTCAGGTAATGATCAGTACACCAATCCCACCTGGCTTGCCAAATTTCGTCCTTCTAGGTTAAACCGTTCGTTGGCAGTAACCGGTTTCATTTTGAGGTTTTACTCTGTTTTCTCCTATTGGGATACATGTATTTGGAAGTCTAAATCAAACACGGTTTGTGCTAGCTCTTTGAAACTTGACACAATAAAGCAGTTTCAAGTTCTATCTCTATGGTCTGTTTGCTGTTGATGTAGCCCTAAGCAGAGACTGGCGAGAATCACTTTCATGGAAAGGGCCTGCCAAGCTTCCAAAAAACTACGAGTTGCCTGAAATATCAGCACACACTTTTTCACCCAATCTTGATGAAACTTTCAGGTAATGATCAGTTCACCAATCTCACTTGGCTCGCCAAATTTCGTTCTTCTAGGTTAAACCGTTCGTTGGCAGTAACCGGTTTCATTTTGAGGTTTCACTCTGTTTTCTCCTATAGGGATACATGTATTTGGAACTGTAAATCAAACACGATTTGTGCTAGCTCTTTGAAACTTGACACAATAAAGCAGTTTCAAGTTCTATCTCTATGGTTTGTTTGCTGTTGATGTAGCCCTAAGCAGAGACTGGCGAGAATCAGTTTCATGGAAAGGGCCTGCCAAGCTTCCAAAAAACTACGAGTTGCCTGAAATCTCAGCACACACTTTTTCACCCAATCTTGATGAAACTTTCAGGTAATGATCAGTACACCAATCCCACTTGGCTCTCCAAATTTCGTTCTTCTAGGTTAAACCATTCGTTGGCAGTAACCGGTTTCATTTTGAGGTTTCACTCTGTTTTCTCCTATAGGGATACATGTATTTGGAACTCTAAATCAAACACGGTTTGTGCTAGCTCTTTGAAACTTGACACAAAAAGCAGTGTCAAGTTCTATCTCTATGGTTTGTTTGCTGTTGATGTAGCCCTAAGCAGAGACTGGCGAGAATCACTTCATGAGAAAGGCCTGCCAAGCTTCCAAAAAACTACGAGTTGCCTGAAACCTCAGCACACACTTTTTCACCCAATCTTGATGAAATTTTCAGGTAATGATCAGTACATCAATCCCACTTGGCTCGCCAAATTTCGTTCTTCTAGGTTAAACCGTTCGTTGGCAGTAACCGGTTTCATTTTGTGGTTTCACTCTGTTTTCTCCTATAGGGATACATGTATTTGGAACTCTAAATCAAACACGGTTTGTGCTAGCTCTTTGAAACTTGACACAATAAAGTAGTTTCAAGTTCTATCTCTATGGTTTGTTTGCTGTTGATGTAGCCCTAAGCAGAGACTGGCGAGAATCACGTTCATGGAAGGGCCTGCCACGCTTACAAAAAACTACGAGTTGCCTGAAATCTCAGCACACACTTTTTCACCCAATCTTGATGAAACTTTCAGGTAATGATCAGTACACCAATCCCACTTGGCTCGCAAAATTTCGTTCTTCTAGGTTAAACCGTTTGTTGGCAGTAACTGGTTTCATTTTGAGGTTTCACTCTGTTTTCTCCTATAGGGATACATGTATTTGGAACTCTAAATCAAACACGGTTTGTGCTAGCTTTTTGAAACTTGACACAATAAAGCAGTTTCAAGTTCTATCTCTATGGTTTGTTTGCTGTTGATGTAGCCCTAAGCAGAGACTGGCGAGAATCACTTTCATGGAAAGGGCCTGCCAAGCTTCCAAAAAACTACGAGTTGCCTGAAATCTCAGCACACGCTTTTTCACCCAATCTTGATGAAACTTTCAGATAATGATCAGTAAACCAATCTCACTTGGCTCGCCAAATTTCGTTCTCTAGGTTAAACCGTTCGTTGGCAGTAACCGGTTTCATTTTGAGGTTTCACTCTGTTTTCTCCTATAGGGATACATGTATTTGGAACTCTAAATCAAACACGGTTTGTGCTAGCTCTTTGAAACTTGACACAATAAAGCAGTTTCAAGTTCTATCTCTATGGTTTGTTTGCTGTTGATGTAGCCCTAAGCAGAGACTGGCGAGAATCACTTTCATGGAAAGGGCCTGCCAAGCTTCCAAAAAACTACGAGTTGCCTGAAATCTCAGCACACACTTTTTCACCCAATCTTGATGAAACTTTCAGGTAATGATCAGTAAACCAATCTCACTTGGCTCGCCAAATTTCGTTCTCTAGGTTAAACCGTTCGTTGGCAGTAACCGGTTTCATTTTGAGGTTTCACTCTGTTTTCTCCTATAGGGATACATGTATTTGGAACTCTAAATCAAACACGGTTTGTGCTAGCTCTTTGAAACTTGACACAATAAAGCAGTTTCAAGTTCTATCTCTATGGTTTGTTTGCTGTTGATGTAGCCCTAAGCAGAGACTGGCGAGAATCACGTTCATGGAAAGGGCCTGCCAAGCTTCCAAAAAATTATGAGTTGCCTGAAATCTCAGCACACACTTTTTCACCCAATCTTGATGAAACTTTCAGGTAATAATCAGTACACCAATCCCACTTGGTTCGCAAAATTTCATTCTTCTAGGTTAAACCGTTCCTTGGCAGTAACCGGTTTCATGTTGAGGTTTCACTCTGTTTTCTCCTATAGGGATACATGTATTTGGAAGTCTACATCAAACACGGTTTGTGCTAGCTCTTTGAAACTTGACACAATAAAGCAGTTTCAAGTTCTATCTCTATGGTTTCTTTGCTGTTGATGTAGCCCTAAGCAGAGACTGGCGAGAATCACTTTCATGGAAAGGGCCTGCCAAGCTTCCAAAAAACTACGAGTTGTCTGAAATCTCAGCACACACTTTTTCACCCAATCTTGACGAAACTTTCAGTTAATGATCAGTACCCCAATCCCACTTGGCTCGCCAAATTTCGTTCTTCTAGGTTAAACCGTTCGTTGGCAGTAACCGGTTTCATTTTGAGGTTTCACTCTGTTTTCTCCTATTGGGATACATGTATTTGGAAGTCTAAATCAAACACGGTTTGTGCTAGCTCTTTGAAACTTGACACAATAAAGCAGTTTCAAGTTCTATCTCTATGGTCTGTTTGCTGTTGATGTAGCCCTAAGCAGAGACTGGCGAGAATCACTTTCATGGAAAGTGCCTGCCAAGCTTCCAAAAAACTACGAGTTGCCTGAAATCTCAGCACACACTTTTTCACCCAATCTTGATGAAACTTTCAGGTAATGATCAGTACACCAATCCCACTTGGCTCGCCAAATTTCGTTCTTCTAGGTTAAACCATTCGTTGGCAGTAACCGGTTTCATTTTGAGGTTTCACTCTGTTTTCTCCTATAGGGATACATGTATTTTGGAAG
>NW_027525267.1:0-21679 GCF_052094955.1 Ictidomys tridecemlineatus
GTTACTGCAAACGAACGGTTTAACCTAGAAGAACGAAATTTGGTGAGCCAAGTGGGATTGGTGTACTGATCATTCCCTGAAAGTATAATCAAGATTGGGTGAAAAAGTGGTTGCTGAGATTTCAGGCAACTCGTAGTTTTTTGGAAGCTTGGCAACCCCTTTCCATGAAAGTGATTCTCGCCAGTCTCTGCTAAGGGCTACATCAACAGCAAACAAACCATAGAGATCGAACTTAAAAACTGCTTTATTGGGTCCAGTTTCAAAGAGCTAGCACAAACCGTGTTTGATTAAGAGTTCCAAATACATGCATCCCTATAGGAGAAAACAGAGTGAAACCTCAAAATGAAAACGGTTACTGCAAAGGAACGGTTTAACCTAGAAGAACAAAATTTGGTGAGCCAAGTGGGATTGGTGTACTGATCATTCCCTGAAAGTATCATCAAGATTGGGTGAAAAAGTGGTTCCTGAGATTTCAGGCAACTCGTAGTTTTTTGGAAGCTTGGCAACCCCTTTCCATGAAAGTGAATCTCGACAGTCTCTGCTTAGGCTACATCAACAGAAAACAAACCATAGAGATAGAACTTGAAACTCCTTTATTGGGTCAAGTTTCAAAGAGCTACCACAAACCGTGTTTGATTTAGAGTTCCAAATACATGTATCCGTATAGGAGAAAACAGAGTGAAACCTCAAAATGAAAACGATTACTGCAAATGAAAGGTTTAACCTAGAAGAACGAAATTTGGTAAGCCAAGTGGGATTGGAGTACTGATCATTCCCTGAAAAGTATCATCAAGATTGGGTCAAAAGTGCTTGCTGAGATTTCAGGAAACTCGTAGTTTTTTGGCAGCTTGGCAACCCCTTTCCATGAAAGTGATTCTCGCCAGTCTCTGCTTAGGGCTACATCAACAGCAAACAAACCATAGAGATAGAACTTGAAACTGCTTTATTGGGTCAAGTTTCAAAGAGCTAGCACAAACCGTGTTTGATTTAGAGTTCCAAATACATGTATCCGTATAGGAGAAACAGAGTGAAACCTCAAAATCAAAACGGTTACTGCAAACGAACGGTTTAACCTAGAAGAAGGAAATTTGGTGAGCCAAGTGGGATTGGTGTACTGATCATTCCCTGACAGTATCATCAAGATGGGTGGAAAAAGTGCTTGCTGAGATTTCAGGCAACTCGTAGTTTTTTGTTAGCTTGGCAACCCCTTTCCATGAAAGTGATTCTTCCAGTCTCTGCTTAGTGCTACATCAACAGCAAACAAACCATAGAGATAGAACTTGAAACTGCTTTATTGGGTCAAGTTTCAAAAAGCTAGCACAAACCTTGTTTGATTTAGAGTTCCAAATATATGTATCCGTATTGGAGAAAACAGAGTGAAACCTCAAAATGAAAACGGTTACTGCAAAAGAACGGTTTAACCTAGAAGAACGAAATTTGGTGAGCCAAGTGGATTGGTGTACTGAACTTTCCCTGAAAGTATCATCAAGATTGGGTGAAAAAGTGTTTGCTGAGATTTCAGGCAACTGGTAGTTTTTTGGAAGCTTGGCAACCCCTTTCCATGAAACTGATTTTCGCCAGTCTGTGCTTAGGGCTACATCAACAGCAAAAAAAACATAGAGATAGAACTTGAAACTGCTTTATTGGGTCAAGTTTTAAAGAGCTAGCACAAACCGTGTTTGATTTAGAGTTCCAAATACATGTATCTGTATAGCAGAAAACAGAGTGAAACCTCAAAATGAAAACGGTTACTGCAAACGAACTGTTTAACCTAGAAGAACGAAATTTGGTGAGCCAAGTGGGATTGGTGTACTGATGATTCCGTTAAAGTATCATCAAAATTGGGTGAAAAAGTGCTTGCTGAGATTTCAGGCAACTCGTAGTTTTTTGGAAGCTTGGCAACCCCTTTCCATGAAAGTGATTCTCGCCAGTCTCTGCTTCGGGCTACATCAATAGCAAAAAAACCATAGAGATAGAACTTGAAATTGCTTTATTGGGTCAAGTTACAAAGAGCTAGCACAAACCGTGTTTGATTTAGAGTTCCAAATACATGTATCCGTATAGGAGAAAACAGAGTGAAACCTCAAAATGAAAACGGTTACTGCAAACGAACGGTTTAACCTAGAAGAACGAAATTTGGTGAGCCAAGTGGGATTGGTGTACTGATCATTCCTTGAAAGTATCATCAAGTTTGGGTGAAAAAGTGTTTGCTGAGATTTCAGGCAAATCGTAGTTTTTCATAAGCTTGGCAACCCCTTTCCATGAAAGTGATTCTTGCCAGTCTCTGCTTAGGGCTACATCAACAGCAAACAAGCCATAGAGATAGAACTTGAAACTGCTTTATTGGGTCAAGTTTCAAAGAGCTAGCACAAACCCTGTTTGATTTAGAGTTCCAAATACATGTATCCTTATAGGAGAAAACAGAGTGAAACATCAAAATGAAAACGGTTACTGCAAACGAACGGTTTAACCTAGAAGAACGAAATTTGGTGAGCCAAGTGGGATTGGTGTACTGATCATTCCCTGAAAGTATCATCAAGATTGGGTGAAAAAGTGTTTGCTGAGATTTCAGGTAACTCGTAGTTTTTTGGAAGCTTGGCAACCCCTTTCCATGAAAGTGATTCTCGCCAGTCTCTACTTAGGGCTACATCAACAGCAAACACACCATAGAGACAGAACTTGAAACTGCTTTATTGGTCAAGTTTCAAGAGCTAGCAGAAACCGTGTTTGATTTAGAGTTCCAAATACATGTATCCCTATAGGAGAAAACAGAGTGAAACCTCAAAATAAAAACGGTTACTGCAAACGAACGGTTTAACCTAGAAGAACGAAATTTGGTGAGCCAAGTGGGATTGGTGTACTGATCATTCCCTGAAAGTATCATCAAGATTGGTTGAAAAAGTGTTTGCTGAGATTTCAGGTAACTCGTAGTTTTTTGGAAGCTTGGCAACCCCTTTCCATGAAAGTGATTCTCGCCAGTCTCTGCTTAGGGCTACATCAACAGCAAACAAACCATAGAGATAGAACTTCAAACTGCTTTTTGGGTCAAGTTTCAAAGAGCTAGCACAAACCGTGTTTGATTTAGAGTTCCAAATACATGTATCCGTATAGGAGAAAACAGAGTGAAACCTCAAAATGAAAACGATTACTGCAAACGAACGGTTTAACCTAGAAGAACGAAATTTGGTGAGCCAAGTGGGATTGGTGTACTGATCATTCCTTGAAAGTATCATCAAGATTGGGTGAAAAAGTGTTTGCTGAGATTTCAGGCAAATCGTAGTTTTTTAGAAGCTTGGCAACCCCTTTCAATGAAAGTGATTCTCGCCAGTCTCTGCGTAGGGCTACATCAACAGCAAACAAACCATAGAGATAGAACTTGAAACTGCTTTATCGGGTCAAGTTTCAAAGAGCTAGCACAAACCGTGTTTGATTTAGATTTCCAAATACATGTATCCGTATAGGAGAAAACAGAGTGAAACCTCAAAATGAAAACGGTTACTTCAAACGAACGGTTTAACCTAGAAGAACGAAATTTGGTGAGCCAAGTGGGATTGGTGTACTGATCATTCCCTGAAAGTATCATCAAGATTGGGTGAAAAAGTGTTTGCTGAGATTTCAGGCAACTCGTAGTTTTTTGGAAGCTTTGCAACCCCTTTCCATGAAAGTGATTCTCCTCAGTCTCTGCTTAGGGCTACATCAACAGCAAACAAACCATAAAGACAGAACTAGAAACTGCTTTATTGGGTCAAGTTTCTAAGAGCTAGCACAAACCGTGTTTGATTTAGAGTTCCAAATCCATGTATCCGTATAGGAGATAACAGAGTGAAACCTCAAAATGAAAACGGTTACTTCAAACGAACGGTTTAACCTAGAAGAACGAAATTTGGTGAGCTAAGTGGGATTGGTGTACTGATCATTCCTTGAAAGTATCATCAAGTTTGGGTGAAAAAGTGATTGCTGAGATTTCAGGTAACTCGTAGTTTTTTATAAGCTTGGCAACCCCTTTCCATGAAAGTGATTCTTGCCAGTCTCTGCTTAGGGCTACATTAACAGCAAACAAGCCATAGAGATAGAACTTGAAACTGCTTTATTGGGTCAAGTTTCAAGAGCTAGCAGAAACCGTGTTTGATTTAGAGTTCCAAAAAAATGTATCCGTATAGGAGAAAACAGAGTGAAACCTCAAAATGTAAACGGTTACTGCAAACGAACGGTTTAACCTAGAAGAACGAAATTTGGTGAGCCAAGTGGGATTGGTGTACTGATCATTCCCTGAAAGTATAATCAAGATTGGGTGAAAAAGTGGTTGCTGAGATTTCAGGCAACTCGTAGTTTTTTGGAAGCTTGGCAACCCCTTTCCATGAAAGTGATTCTCGACAGTTTCTGCTTAGGGCTACATCAACAGAAAACAAACCATAGAGATAGAACTTGAAACTCCTTTATTGGGTCAAGTTTCAAAGAGCTACCACAAACCGTGTTTGATTTAGAGTTCCAAATACATGTATCCGTATAGGAGAAAACAGAGTGAAACCTCAAAATGAAAACGATTACTGCAAATGAAAGGTTTAACCTAGAAGAACGAAATTTGGTAAGCCAAGTGGGATTGGAGTACTGATCATTCCCTGAAAGTATCATCAAGATTGGGTCAAAAAGTGCTTGCTGAGATTTCAGGAAACTCGTAGTTTTTGGGCAGCTTTGCAACCCCTTTCCATGAAAGTGATTCTCGCCAGTCTCTGCTTAGGGCTACATCAACAGCAAACAAACCATAGAGATAGAACTTGAAACTGCTTTATTGGGTCAAGTTTCAAAGAGCTAGCACAAACCGTGTTTGATTTAGAGTTCCAAATACATGTATCCGTATAGGAGAAAACAGAGTGAAACCTCAAAATGAAAACGGTTACTGCAAACGAACGGTTTAACCTAGAAGAAGGAAATTTGGTGAGCCAAGTGGGATTGGTGTACTGATCATTCCCTGACAGTATCATCAAGATTGGGTGAAAAAGTGCTTGCTGAGATTTCAGGCAACTCGTAGTTTTTTGTTAGCTTGGCAACCCCTTTCCATGAAAGTGATTCTTCCAGTCTCTGCTTAGTGCTACATCAACAGCAAACAAACCATAGAGATAGAACTTGAAACTGCTTTATTGGGTCAAGTTTCAAAAAGCTAGCACAAACCTTGTTTGATTTAGAGTTCCAAATATATGTATCCGTATTGGAGAAAACAGAGTGAAACCTCAAAATGAAAACGGTTACTGCAAACGAACGGTTTAACCTAGAAGAACGAAATTTGGTGAGCCAAGTGGGATTGGTGTACTGAACTTTCCCTGAAAGTATCATCAAGATTGGGTGAAAAAGTGTTTGCTGAGATTTCAGGCAACTGGTAGTTTTTTGGAAGCTTGGCAACCCCTTTCCATGAAACTGATTCTCGCCAGTCTGTGCTTAGGGCTACATCAACAGCAAAAAAAACATAGAGATAGAACTTGAAACTGCTTTATTGGGTCAAGTTTTAAAGAGCTAGCACAAACCGTGTTTGATTTAGAGTTCCAAATAAATGTATCCGTATAGGAGAAAACAGAGTGAAACCTCAAAATGAAAACGGTTATTGCAAACGAACTGTTTAACCTAGAAGAACGAAATTTGGTGAGCCAAGTGGGATTGGTGTACTGATGATTCCGTTAAAGTATCATCAAAATTGGGTGAAAAAGTGCTTGCTGAGATTTCAGGCAACTCGTAGTTTTTTGGAAGCTTGGCAACCCCTTTCCATGAAAGTGATTCTCGCCAGTCTCTGCTTCGGGCTACATCAATAGCAAAAAAACCATAGAGATAGAACTTGAAATTGCTTTATTGGGTCAAGTTACAAAGAGCTAGCACAAACCGTGTTTGATTTAGAGTTCCAAATACATGTATCCGTATAGGAGAAAACAGAGTGAAACCTCAAAATGAAAACGGTTACTGCAAACGAACGGTTTAACCTAGAAGAACGAAATTTGGTGAGCCAAGTGGGATTGGTGTACTGATCATTCCTTGAAAGTATCATCAAGTTTGGGTGAAAAAGTGTTTGCTGAGATTTCAGGCAAATCGTAGTTTTTCATAAGCTTGGCAACCCCTTTCCATGAAAGTGATTCTTGCCAGTCTCTGCTTAGGGCTACATCAACAGCAAACAAGCCATAGAGATAGAACTTGAAACTGCTTTATTGGGTCAAGTTTCAAAGAGCTAGCACAAACCCTGTTTGATTTAGAGTTCCAAATACATGTATCCTTATAGGAGAAAACAGAGTGAAACATCAAAATGAAAACGGTTACTGCAAACGAACGGTTTAACCTAGAAGAACGAAATTTTGTGAGCCAAGTGGGATTGGTGTACTGATCATTCCCTGAAAGTATCATCAAGATTGGGTGAAAAAGTGTTTGCTGAGATTTCAGGTAACTCGTAGTTTTTTGGAAGCTTGGCAACCCCTTTCCATGAAAGTGATTCTCGCCAGTCTCTACTTAGGGCTACATCAACAGCAAACAAACCATAGAGACAGAACTTGAAACTGCTTTATTGGTCAAGTTTCAAGAGCTAGCAGAAACCGTGTTTGATTTAGAGTTCCAAATACATGTATCCCTATAGGAGAAAACAGAGTGAAACCTCAAAATAAAAACGGTTACTGCAAACGAACGGTTTAACCTAGAAGAACGAAATTTGGTGAGCCAAGTGGGATTGGTGTACTGATCATTCCCTGAAAGTATCATCAAGATTGGTTGAAAAAGTGTTTGCTGAGATTTCAGGTAACTCGTAGTTTTTTGGAAGCTTGGCAACCCCTTTCCATGAAAGTGATTCTCGCCAGTCTCTGCTTAGGGCTACATCAACAGCAAACAAACCATAGAGATAGAACTTCAAACTGCTTTTTGGGTCAAGTTTCAAAGAGCTAGCACAAACCGTGTTTGATTTAGAGTTCCAAATACATGTATCCGTATAGGAGAAAACAGAGTGAAACCTCAAAATGAAAACGATTACTGCAAACGAACGGTTTAACCTAGAAGAACGAAATTTGGTGAGCTAAGTGGGATTGGTGTACTGATCATTCCTTGAAAGTATCATCAAGATTGGGTGAAAAAGTGTTTGCTGAGATTTCAGGGAAATCGTAGTTTTTTAGAAGCTTGGCAACCCCTTTCAATGAAAGTGATTCTCGCCAGTCTCTGCTTAGGGCTACATCAACAGCAAACAAACCATAGAGATAGAACTTGAAACTGCTTTATCGGGTCAAGTTTCAAAGAGCTAGCACAAACCGTGTTTGATTTAGATTTCCAAATACATGTATCCGTATAGGAGAAAACAGAGTGAAACCTCAAAATGAAAACGGTTACTTCAAACGAACGGTTTAACCTAGAAGAACGAAATTTGGTGAGCCAAGTGGGATTGGTGTACTGATCATTCCCTGAAAGTATCATCAAGATTGGGTGAAAAAGTGTTTGCTGAGATTTCAGGCAACTCGTAGTTTTTTGGAAGCTTTGCAACCCCTTTCCATGAAAGTGATTCTCGTCAGTCTCTGCTTAGGGCTACATCAACAGCAAACAAACCATAAAGACAGAACTAGAAACTGCTTTATTGGGTCAAGTTTCTAAGAGCTAGCACAAACCGTGTTTGATTTAGAGTTCCAAATCCATGTATCCGTATAGGAGATAACAGAGTGAAACCTCAAAATGAAAACGGTTACTTCAAACGAACGGTTTAACCTAGAAGAACGAAATTTGGTGAGCTAAGTGGGATTGGTGTACTGATCATTCCTTGAAAGTATCATCAAGTTTGGGTGAAAAAGTGATTGCTGAGATTTCAGGTAACTCGTAGTTTTTTATAAGCTTGGCAACCCCTTTCCATGAAAGTGATTCTTGCCAGTCTCTGCTTAGGGCTACATTAACAGCAAACAAGCCATAGAGATAGAACTTGAAACTGCTTTATTGGGTCAAGTTTCAAGAGCTAGCAGAAACCGTGTTTGATTTAGAATTCCAAATCCATGTATCCGTATAGGAGAAAACAGAGTGAAACCTCAAAATGAAAACGGTTACTGCAAACGAACGGTTTAACCTAGAAGAACGAAATTTGGTGAGCCAAGTGGGATTGGTGTACTGATCATTCCCTGAAAGTATCATCAAGATTGGGTGAAAAAGTGTTTACTGAGATTTCAGGAAAATCGTAGTTTTATGGAAGGTTGGAAAAACCTTTCCATTAAAGTGATTCTCGCCAGTCTCTGCTTAGGGCTACATCAACAGCAAACAAACCATAGAGAGAGAACTTGAAACTGCTTTATTGGGTCAAATTTCAAAGAGCTAGCACAAACCGTGTTTGATTTAGAGTTCCAAATACATGTATCCGTATAGGAGAAAACAGAGTGAAACCTCAAAATGAAAACGGTTACTGCAAACGAACAGTTTAACCTAGAAGAACAAAATTTGGTGACCCAAGTCGGATTGGTGTACTGATCATTCCTTGAAAGTATCATCAAGATTGGGTGAAAAAGTGTTTGCTGAGATTTCAGGCAACTCGTAGTTTTTTGGAAGCTTGGCAACCCCTTTCCATGAAAGTGATTCTCGCCAGTTTCTGCTTAGGGCTACATCAACAGCAAACAAACCATAGAGATAGAACTTCAAACTGCTTTATTGGGTCAAGTTTCAAAGAGCTAGCACAAACCGTGTTTGATTTAGAGTTCCAAATACATGTATCCCTATAGGAGAAAACAGAGTGAAACCTCAAAATGAAAACGGTTACTGCAAACGAACGGTTTAACCTAGAAGAACGAAATTTGGTGAGCCAAGTGGGATTGGTGTACTGATCATTCCCTGAAAGTATCATCAAGATTGGGTGAAAAAGTGTTTGCTGAGATTTCAGGCAACTCGTAGTTTTTTGGAAGCTTGGCAACCCCTTTCCATGAAAGTGATTCTCGCCAGTCTCTTCTTAGGGCTCCATCAACAGCAAACAAACCATAGAGATAGAACTTGAAACTGCTTTATCGGGTCAAGTTTCAAAGAGCTAGCACAAACCGTGTTTGATTTAGATTACCAAATACATGTATCCCTATAGGAGAAAACAGAGTGAAACCTCAAAATGAAAACGGTTACTGCAAACGAACGGTTTAACAAAGAAGAACGAAATTTGGTGAGCCAAGTGGGATTGGTGTACTGATCATTCCCTGAAAGTATCATCAAGATTGGTTGAAAAAGTGTTTACTGAGATTTCAGGAAAATCGTAGTTTTTTGGAAGCTTGGCAACCCCTTTCCATGAAAGTGATTCTCGCCAGTCTCTGCTTAGGGCTACATCAACAGCAAACAAACCATAGAGACAGAACTTGAAACTGCTTTATTGGGTCAAGTTTCAAGAGCTAGCAGAAACCGTGTTTGATTTAGAATTCCAAATACATGTATCCCTATAGGAGAAAACAGAGTGAAACCTCAAAATGAAAACGGTTACTGCCAACGAACAGTTTAACCTAGAAGAACGAAATTTGGTGAGCCAAGTGGGATTGGTGTACTGATCATTCCTTGAAAGTATCATCAAGATTGGGTGAAAAAGTGTTTGCTGAGATTTCAGGCAAATCGTAGTTTTTTGGAAGCTTGGCAACCCCTTTCCATGAAAGTGATTCTCGCCAGTTTCTGCTTAGGGCTACATCAACAGCAAACAAACCATAGAGATAGAACTTCAAACTGCTTTATTGGGTCAAGTTTCAAAGAGCTAGCACAAACCGTGTTTGATTTAGAGTTCCAAATACATGTATCCCTATAGCAGAAAACAGAGTGAAACCTCAAAATGAAAACAGTTACTGCAAACGAACGGTTTAACCTAGAGGAACGAAATTTGGTGAGCCAAGTGGGATTGGTGTACTGATCATTCCCTGAAAGTATCATCAAGATTGGGTGAAAAATGTTTGCTGAGATTTCAGGCAACTCGTAGTTTTTTGGAAGCTTGGCAACCCCTTTCAATGAAAGTGATTCTCGTCAGACTCTGCTTAGGGCTACATCAACTGCAAATAAACCATAAAGGCAGAACTAGAAACTGCTTTATTGGGTCAAGTTTCTAAGAGCTAGCACAAACCGTGTTTGATTTAGAGTTCCAAATCCATGTATCCGTATAGGAGAAAACAGAGTGAAACCTCAAAATGAAAAAGGTTACTGAAAACGAACGGTTTAACCTAGAAGAACGAAATTTGGTGAGCCAAGTGGGATTGGTGTACTGATCATTCCCTGAAAGTATCATCAAGATTGGGTGAAAAAGTGTTTGCTGAGATTTCAGGTAACTCGTAGTTTTTTGGAAGCTTGGCAACCCCTTTCCATGAAAGTGATTCTCGCCAGACTCTGCTTAGGGCTACATCAACAGCAAACAAACCATAGAGACAGAACTTGAAACTGCTTTATTGGGTCAAGTTTCAAGAGCTAGCAGAAACCGTGTTTGATTTAGAATTCCAAATACATGTATCCGTATAGGAGAAAACAGAGTGAAACCTCAAAATGAAAACGGTTACTGCCAACGAACAGTTTAACCTAGAAGAACGAAATTTGGTGAGCCAAGTGGGATTGGTGTACTGATAATTCCTTGAAAGTATCATCAAGATTGGGTGAAAAAGTGTTTGCTGAGATTTCAGGCAAATCGTAGTTTTTTGGAAGCTTGGCAACCCCTTTCCATGAAAGTGATTCTCGCCAGTTTCTGCTTAGGGCTACATCAACAGCAAACAAACCATAGAGATAGAACTTCAAACTGCTTTATTGGGTCAAGTTTCAAAGAGCTAGCACAAACCGTGTTTGATTTAGAGTTCCAAATACATGTATCCCTATAGCAGAAAACAGAGTGAAACCTCAAAATGAAAACGGTTACTGCAAACGAACGGTTTAACCTAGAAGAACGAAATTTGGTGAGCCAAGTGGGATTGGTGTACTGATCATTCCCTGAAAGTATCATCAAGATTGGGTGAAAAATGTTTGCTGAGATTTCAGGCAACTCGTAGTTTTTTGGAAGCTTGGCAACCCCTTTCAATGAAAGTGATTCTCGTCAGACTCTGCTTAGGGCTACATCAACTGCAAATAAACCATAAAGGCAGAACTAGAAACTGCTTTATTGGGTCAAGTTTCTAAGAGCTAGCACAAACCGTGTTTGATTTAGAGTTCCAAATCCATGTATCCGTATAGGAGAAAACAGAGTGAAACCTCAAAATGAAAAAGGTTACTGAAAACGAACGGTTTAACCTAGAAGAACGAAATTTGGTGAGCCAAGTGGGATTGGTGTACTGATCATTCCCTGATAGTATCATCAAGATTGGGTGAAAAAGTGTTTGCTGAGATTTCAGGCAAATCGTAGTTTTTTAGAAGCTTGGCAACCCCTTTCCATGAACGTGATTCTCGCCAGTCTCTGCTTAGGGCTACATCAACAGCAAACAAACCATAGAGATAGAACTTGAAACTGCTTTATCGGGTCAAGTTTCAAAGTGCTAGCACAAACCGTGTTTGATTTAGATTTCCAAATACATGTATCCGTATAGGAGAAAACAGAGTGAAACCTCAAAATGAAAACGGTTACTGCAAACCAACGGTTTAACCTAGAAGAACGAAATTTGGTGAGCCAAGTGGGATTGGTGTACTGATCATTCCCTGAAAGTATCATCAAGATTGGGTGAAAAAGTGTTTGCTGAGATTTCAGGCAACTCATAGTTTTTTGGAAGCTTGGCAACCCCTTTCCATGAAAGTGATTCTCGTCAGACTCTGCTTAGGGCTACATCAACAGCAAACAAACCATAAAGACAGAACTAGAAACTGCTTTATTGGGTCAAGTTTCTAAGAGCTAGCACAAACCGTGTTTGATTTAGAGTTCCAAATCCATGTATCCATATAGGAGAAAACAGAGTGAAACCTCAAAATGAAAACGGTTACTTCAAACGAACGGTTTAACCTAGAAGAACGAAATTTGGTGAGCCAAGTGGGATTGGTGTACTGATCATTCCTTGAAAGTATCATCAAGTTTGGGTGAAAAAGTGTTTGCTGAGATTTCAGGCAAATCGTAGTTTTTTATAAGCTTGGCAACCCCTTTCCATGAAAGTGATTCTCGCCAGTCTCTGCTTAGGGCTACATTAACAGCAAACAAGCCATAGAGATAGAACTTGAAACTGCTTTATTGGGTCAAGTTTCAAAGAGCTAGCACAAACCCTGTTTGATTTAGAGTTCCAAATACATGTATCCGTATAGGAGAAAACAGAGTGAAACCTCAAAATGAAAACGGTTACTGCAAACGAACGGTTTAACATAGAAGAACGAAATTTGGTGAGCTAAGTGGGATTGGTGTACTGATCATTCCCTGAAAGTATCATCAAGATTGGGTGAAAAAGTGTTTGCTGAGATTTCAGGTAACTCGTAGTTTTTTGGAAGCTTGGCAACCCCTTTCCATGAAAGTGATTCTCGCCAATCTCTGCTTAGGGCTACATCAACAGCAAACAAACCATAGAGATAGAACTTGAAACTGCTTTATTGGGTCAAGTTTCAAAGAGCTAGCACAAACCCTGTTTGATTTAGAGTTCCAAATTCATGTATCCCTATTGGAGAAAACAGAGTGAAACCTCAAAATGAAAACGGTTACTGCAAACGAACGGTTTAACCTAGAAGAACGAAATTTGGTGAGCCAAGTGGGATTGGTGTACTGATAATTCCTTGAAAGTATCATCAAGATTGGGTGAAAAAGTGTTTGCTGAGATTTCAGGCAAATCGTATTTTTTTGGAAACTTGGCAACCCCTTTCCATGAAAGTGATTCTCGCCAGTCTCTGCTTAGGGCTACATCAACAGCAAACAAACCATAGAGATAGAACTTGAAACTGCTTTATCGGGTCAAGTTTCAAAGAGCTAGCACAAACCGTGTTTGATTTAGATTACCAAATACATGTATCCCTATAGGAGAAAACAGAGTGAAACCTCAAAATGAAAACGGTTACTGCAAACGAACGGTTTAACCTAGAAGAACGAAATTTGGTGAGCCAAGTGGGATTGGTGTACTGATCATTCCCTGAAAGTATCATCAAGATTGGTTGAAAAAGTGTTTGCTGAGATTTCAGGCAAATCGTAGTTTTTTGGAAGCTTGGCAACCCCTTTCCATGAAAGTGATTCTCGCCAGTCTCTGCTTAGGGCTACATCAACGGCAAACAAACCATAAAGACAGAACTAGAAACTGCTTTATTGGGTCAAGTTTCTAAGAGCTAGCACAAACCGTGTTTGATTTAGACTTCCAAATCCATGTATCTATATAGGAGAAAACAGAGTGAAACCTCAAAATGAAAACGGTTACTTCAAATGAACGGTTTAACCTAGAAGAACGAAATTTGGTGAGCCAAGTGGGATTGGTGTACTAATCATTCCTTGAAAGTATCATCAAGTTTGGGTGAAAAAGTGTTTGCTGAGATTTCAGGCAACTCGTAGTTTTTTATAAGCTTGGCAACCCCTTTCCATGAAAGTGATTCTCGCCAGTCTCTGCTTAGGGCTACATTAACAGCAAACAAGCCATAGAGATAGAACTTGAAACTGCTTTATTGGGTCAAGTTTCAAAGAGCTAGCACAAACCCTGTTTGATTTAGAGTTCCAAATACATGTATCCGTATAGGAGAAAACAGAGTGAAACCTCAAAATGAAAACGGTTACTGCAAACGAACGGTTAACATAGAAGAACGAAATTTGGTGAGCTAAGTGGGATTGGTGTACTGATCATTCACTGAAAGTATCATCAAGATTGGGTGAAAAAGTGTTTGCTGAGATTTCAGGTAACTCGTAGTTTTTTGGAAGCTTGGCAACCCCTTTCCATGAAAGTGATTCTCGCCAGTCTCTGCTTAGGGCTACATCAACAACAAACAAACCATAGAGACAGAACTTGAAATTGCTTTATTGGGTCAAGTTTCAAGAGCTAGCAGAAACCGTGTTTGATTTAGAGTTCCAAATACATGTATCCGTACAGGAGAAAACAGAGTGAATCCTCAAAATGAAAATGGTTACTGTAAACGAACGGTTTAACGTAGAAGAACGAAATTTGGTGAGTCCAGTGGGATTGGTGTACTGATCATTCCCTGAAAGTATCATCAATTTTGGTGAAAATGTGTTTTCTGTGATTTCAGGAAACTCGAAGTTTTTTGGAAGCTTGGCAACCCCTTTCCATGAAAGTGATTCTCGCCAATCTCTGCTTAGGGCTACATCAACAGCAAACAAACCATAGAGATAGAACTTGAAACTGCTTTATTGGGTCAAGTTTCAAAGAGCTAGCACAAACCCTGTTTGACTTAGAGTTCCAAATTCATGTATCCGTATTGGAGAAAACAGAGTGAAACCTCAAAATGAAAACGGTTACTGCAAACGAACGGTTTAACCTAGAAGAACGAAATTTGGTGAGCCAAGTGGGATTGGTGTACTGATAATTCCTTGAAAGTATCATCAAGATTGGGTGAAAAAGTGTTTGCTGAGATTTCAGGCAAATCGTATTTTTTTGGAAGCTTGGCAACCCCTTTCCATGAAAGTGATTCTCGCCAGTCTCTGCTTAGGGCTACATCAACAGCAAACAAACCATAGAGATAGAACTTGAAACTGCTTTATCGGGTCAAGTTTCAAAGAGCTAGCACAAACCGTGTTTGATTTAGATTACCAAATACATGTATCCCTATAGGAGAAAACAGAGTGAAACCTCAAAATGAAAACGGTTACTGCAAACGAACAGTTTAAACTAGAAGAACGAAATTTGGTGAGCCAAGTGGGATTGGTGTACTGATCATTCCTTGAAAGTATCATCAAGATTGGGTGAAAAAGTGTTTGCTGAGATTTCAGGCAAATCGTAGTTTTTTGGAAGCTTGGCAACCCCTTTCCATGAAAGTGATTCTCGCCAGTCTCTGCTTAGGGCTACATCAAGAGCAAACAAACCATAGAGATAGAACTTCAAACTGCTTTATTGGGTAAAGGTTCAAAGAGCTAGCACAAACCGTGTTTGATTTAGAGTTCCAAATACATATATCCCTATAGGAGAAAACAGAGTGAAACCTCAAAATGAAAACGGTTACTGCAAACGAAAGGTTTAACCTAGAAGAACGAAATTTGGTGAGCCAAGTGGGATTGGTGTACTGATTTTTCCCTGAAAGTATCATCAAGATTGCGTGAAAAAGTGTTTGCTGAGATTTCAGGCAACTCGTAGTTTTTTGGAAGCTTGGCAACCCCTTTCCATGAAAGTGATTCTCGTCAGACTCTGCTTAGGGCTACATCAACAGCAAATAAACCATAAAGACAGAACTAGAAACTGCTTTATTGGGTCAAGTTTCTAAGAGCTAGCACAAACCGTGTTTGATTTAGAGTTCCAAATCCATGTATCCGTATAGGAGAAAACAGAGTGAAACCTCAAAATGAAAACGGTTACTGAAAACGAATGGTTTAACCTAGAAGAACGAAATTTGGTGAGCCAAGTGGGATTGGTGTACTGATCATTCCCTGATAGTATCATCAAGATTAAGTGAAAAAGTGTTTACTGAGATTTCAGGTAACTCGTAGTTTTTTGGAAGCTTGGCAACCCCTTTCCATGAAAGTGATTCTCGCCAGTCTCTGCTTAGGGCTACATCAACAGCAAACAAACCATAGAGATAGAACTTGAAACTGCTTTATCGGGTCAAGTTTCAAAGAGCTAGCACAAACCGTGTTTGATTTAGATTTCCAAATACATGTATCCGTATAGGAGAAAACAGAGTGAAATCTCAAAATGAAAACGGTTACTGCAAACCAACGGTTTAACCTAGAAGAACGAAATTTGGGGAGCCAAGTGGGATTGGTGTACTGATCATTCCCTGAAAGTATCATCAAGATTGGGTGAAAAAGTGTTTGCTGAGATTTCAGGCAACTCGTAGTTTTTTGGAAGCTTGGCAACCCCTTTCCATGAAAGTGATTCTCGTCAGACTCTGCTTAGGGCTACATCAACAGCAAACAAACCATAAAGACAGAACTAGAAACTGCTTTATTGGGTCAAGTTTCTAAGAGCTAGCACAAACCGTGTTTGATTTAGAGTTCCAAATCCATGTATCCATATAGGAGAAAACAGAGTGAAACCTCAAAATGAAAACGGTTACTTCAAACGAACGGTTTAACCTAGAAGAACGAAATTTGGTGAGCCAAGTGGGATTGGTGTACTGATCATTCCTTGAAAGTATCATCAAGTTTGGGTGAAAAAGTGTTTGCTGAGATTTCAGGCAACTCGTAGTTTTTTATAAGCTTGGCAACCCCTTTCCATGAAAGTGATTCTCGCCAGTCTCTGCTTAGGGCTACATTAACAGCAAACAAGCCATAGAGACAGAACTTGAAACTGCTTTATTGGGTCAAGTTTCAAAGAGCTAGCACAAACCCTGTTTGATTTAGAGTTCCAAATACATGTATCCGTATAGGAGAAAACAGAGTGAAACCTCAAAATGAAAACGGTTACTGCAAACGAATTGTTTAACATAGAAGAACGAAATTTGGTGAGCTAAGTGGGATTGGTGTACTGATCATTCCCTGAAAGTATCATCAAGATTGGGTGAAAAAAGTGTTTGCTGAGATTTCAGGTAACTCGTAGTTTTGTGGAAGCTTGGCAACCCCTTTCCATGAAAGTGATTCTCGCCAGTCTCTGCTTAGGGCTACATCAACAGCAAACAATCCATAGAGACAGAACTTGAAACTGCTTTATTGGGTCAAGTTTCAAGAGCTAGCAGAAACCGTGTTTGATTTAGAGTTCCAAATACATGTATCCGTATAGGAGAAAACAGAGTGAAACCTCAAAATGAAAACGGTTACTGCAAACGAACGGTTTAACCTAGAAGAACGAAATTTGGTGAGCCAAGTGGGATTGGTGTACTGATCATTCCCTGAAAGTATCATCAAGATTGGGTGAAAAAGTGTTTACTGAGATTTCATGAAAATCGTAGTTTTTTGGAAGCTTGGCAAAACCTTTCCATTAAAGTGATTCTCACCGGTCTCTGCTTAGGGCTACATCAACAGCAAACAAACCATAGAGATAGAACTTGAAACTGCTTTATTGGGTCAAGTTTCAAAGAGCTAGCACAAACCGTGTTTGATTTAGAGTTCCAAATACATGTATCCATATAGGAGAAAACAGAGTGAAACCTCAAAATGAAAACGGTTACTGCAAACGAACGGTTTAACCTAGAAGAACGAAATTTGGTGAGCCATGTGGGATTGGTGTACTGATCATTCCCTGAAAGTATCATCAAGATTGGGTGAAAAAGTGTTTGCTGAGATTTAATGCAACTCGTAGTTTTTTGGAAGCTTGGCAACCCCTTTCCATGAAAGTGATTCTCGCCAGTCTCTGCTTAGGGCTACATGAACAGCAAACAAACCATAGAGACAAAACTTGAAACTGCTTTATTGGGTCAAGTTTCAAAGAGCTAGCACAAACCGTGTTTGAGTTAGAGTTCCAAATACAAGTATCCATATAGGAGAAAACACAGTGAAACCTCAAAATGTAAACGGTTACTGCAAACGAACGGTTTAACGTAGAAGAACGAAATTTGGTGAGCCAAGTGGGATTGGTGTACTGATCATTCCCTGAAAGTATCATCAAGATTGGGTGAAAAAGTGTTTGCTGAGATTTCAGGAATCTCGTAAATTTTTGGAAGCTTGGCAACCCCTTTCCATGAAAGTGATTCTCGCCAGTCTCTGCTTAGGGCTCCATCAACAGCAAACAAACCATAGAGATAGAACTTGAAACTGCTTTATTGGGTCAAGTTTCAAAGAGATAGCACAAACCGTGTTTGATTTAGAGTTCCAAATCCATGTATCCATATAGGAGAAAACAGAGTGAAACCTCAAAATGAAAACGGTTACTGCAAACCAACGGTTTAACCTCGAAGAACGAAATTTGGTGATCCAAGTGGGATTGGTGTACTGATCATTCCCTGAAAGTATCATTAAGATTGGGTGAAAAAGTGTTTGCTGAGATTTCAGGCAACTCTTAGTTTTTTGGAAGCTTGGCAACCCCTTTTTATGAAAGTGAGTCTCCCCAGTCTCTCTTAGGGCTACATCAACAGCAAATAAACCATAGAGATAGAACTTGAAACTGCTTTATTGGGTCAAGTTTCAAAGAGCTAGCACAAACCGTGTTTGATTTATTGTTCCAAATACATGTATCCGTATAGGAGAAAACAGAGTGAAACCTCAAAATGAAAACGGTTACTGCAAACGAACGGTTTAACATAGAAGAACGAAATTTGGTGAGCCAAGTGGGATTGGTGTACTGATCATTCCCTGAAAGTATCCTCAACATTGGTTGAAAAAGTGTTTGCTGAGATTTCAGGCAACTCGTAGTTTTTTGGAAGCTTGGCAACCCCTTTCCTTGAAAGTGATTCTCGCCAGTCTCTGCTAGGGCTACATCAACAGCAAAGAAACAATAGAGACAGAACTTGAAACTGCTTAATTGGGTCAAGTTTCAAAGAGCTAGCACAAACCGTGTTTTTGAGAGTTCCAAATACATGTATCCGTATAGGAGAAAACAGAGTGAAACCTCAAAATGAAAACGGTTACTGCAAACGAACGGTTTAACCTAGAAGAACGAAATTTGGTGAGCCAAGTGGGACTGGTGTACTGATCATTCCCTGAAATTATGATCAAGATTGGGTGAAAAAGTGTTTGCTGAGATTTCAGGCAACTCGTAGTTTTTTGGAAGCTTGGCAACCCCTTTCCATGAAAGTGATTCTCGCCAGTCTCTGCTTAGGGCTACATCAACAGCAAACAAACCATAGAGATAGAACTTGAAACTGCTTTATTGGGTCAAGTTTCAAAGAGCTAGCACAAACCCTGTTTGAATTAGAGTTCCAAATACATGTATCCGTATAGGAGAAAACAGAGTGAAACCTCAAAATGAAAACGGTTACTGCAAACGAACGGTTTAACATAGAAGAACGAAATTTGGTGAGCTAAGTGGGATTGGTGTACTGATCATTCACTGAAAGTATCATCAAGATTGGGTGAAAAAGTGTTTGCTGAGATTTCAGGTAACTCGTAGTTTTTTGGAAGCTTGGCAACCCCTTTCCATGAAAGTGATTCTCGCCAGTCTCTGCTTAGGGCTACATCAACAACAAACAAACCATAGAGACAGAACTTGAAACTGCTTTATTGGGTCAAGTTTCAAGAGCTAGCAGAAACCGTGTTTGATTTAGAGTTCCAAATACATGTATCCGTACAGGAGAAAACAGAGTGAAACCTCAAAATGAAAATGGTTACTGTAAACGAACGGTTTAACGTAGAAGAACGAAATTTGGTGAGTCCAGTGGGATTGGTGTACTGATCATTCCCTGAAAGTATCATCAATTTTGGTGAAAATGTGTTTTCTGTGATTTCAGGAAACTCGAAGTTTTTTGGAAGCTTGGCAACCCCTTTCCATGAAAGTGATTCTCGCCAATCTCTGCTTAGGGCTACATCAACAGCAAACAAACCATAGAGATAGAACTTGAAACTGCTTTATTGGGTCAAGTTTCAAAGAGCTAGCGGAAACCCTGTTTGACTTAGAGTTCCAAATTCATGTATCCGTATTGGAGAAAACAGAGTGAAACCTCAAAATGAAAACGGTTACTGCAAACGAACGGTTTAACCTAGAAGAACGAAATTTGGTGAGCCAAGTGGGATTGGTGTACTGATAATTCCTTGAAAGTATCATCAAGATTGGGTGAAAAAGTGTTTGCTGAGATTTCAGGCAAATCGTATTTTTTTGGAAGCTTGGCAACCCCTTTCCATGAAAGTGATTCTCGCCAGTCTCTGCTTAGGGCTACATCAACAGCAAACAAACCATAGAGATAGAACTTGAAACTGCTTTATCGGGTCAAGTTTCAAAGAGCTAGCACAAACCGTGTTTGATTTAGATTTCCAAATACATGTATCCCTATAGGAGAAAACAGAGTGAAACCTCAAAATGAAAACGGTTACTGCAAACGAACAGTTTAACCTAGAAGAACGAAATTTGGTGAGCCAAGTGGGATGGTGTACTGATCATTCCTTGAAAGTATCATCAAGATGGGGTGAAAAAGTGTTTGCTGAGATTTCAGGCAACTCGTAGTTTTTTGGAAGCTTGGCAACCCCTTCCATGAAAGTGATTCTCGCCAGTCTCTGCTTAGGGCTACATCAAGAGCAAACAAACCATAGAGATAGAACTTCAAACTGCTTTATTGGGTAAAGGTTCAAAGAGCTAGCACAAACCGTGTTTGATTTAGAGTTCCAAATACATATATCCCTATAGGAGAAAACAGAGTGAAACCTCAAAATGAAAACGGTTACTGCAAACGAAAGGTTTAACCTAGAAGAACGAAATTTGGTGAGCCAAGTGGGATTGGTGTACTGATTATTCCCTGAAAGTATCATCAAGATTGCGTGAAAAAGTGTTTGCTGAGATTTCAGGCAACTCGTAGTTTTTTGGAAGCTTGGCAACCCCTTTCCATGAAAGTGATTCTCGTCAGACTCTGCTTAGGGCTACATCAACAGCAAATAAACCATAAAGACAGAACTAGAAACTGCTTTATTGGGTCAAGTTTCTAAGAGCTACCACAAACCGTGTTTGATTTAGAGTTCCAAATCCATGTATCCGTATAGGAGAAAACAGAGTGAAACCTCAAAATGAAAACGGTTACTGAAAACGAATGGTTTAACCTAGAAGAACGAAATTTGGTGAGCCAAGTGGGATTGGTGTACTGATCATTCCCTGATAGTATCATCAAGATTAAGTGAAAAAGTGTTTACTGAGATTTCAGGAAAATCGTAGTTTTTTGGAAGCTTGGCAACCCCTTTCCATGAAAGTGATTCTCGCCAGTCTCTGCTTAGGGCTACATCAACAGCAAACAAACGATAGAGATAGAACTTGAAACTGCTTTATCGGGTCAAGTTTCAAAGAGCTAGCACAAACCGTGTTTGATTTAGATTTCCAAATACATGTATCCGTATAGGAGAAAACAGAGTGAAATCTCAAAATGAAAACGGTTACTGCAAACCAACGGTTTAACCTAGAAGAACGAAATTTTGGGGAGCCAAGTGGGATTGGTGTACTGATCATTCCCTGAAAGTATCATCAAGATTGGGTGAAAAAGTGTTTGCTGAGATTTCAGGCAACTCGTAGTTTTTTGGAAGCTTGGCAACCCCTTTCCATGAAAGTGATTCTCGTCAGAATCTGCTTAGGGCTACATCAACAGCAAACAAACCATAAAGACAGAACTAGAAACTGCTTTATTGGGTCAAGTTTCTAAGAGCTAGCACAAACCGTGTTCGATTTAGAGTTCCAAATCATGTATCCATATAGGAGAAAACAGAGTGAAACCTCAAAATGAAAACGGTTACTTCAAACGAACGGTTTTACCTAGAAGAACGAAATTTGGTGAGCCAAGTGGGATTGGTGTACTGATCATTCCTTGAAAGTATCATCAAGTTTGGGTGAAAAAGTGTTTGCTGAGATTTCAGGCAACTCGTAGTTTTTTATAAGCTTGGCAACCCCTTTCCATGAAAGTGATTCTCGCCAGTCTCTGCTTAGGGCTACATTAACAGCAAACAAGCCATAGAGACAGAACTTGAAACTGCTTTATTGGGTCAAGTTTCAAAGAGCTAGCACAAACCGGGTTTGATTTAGAGTTCCAAATACATGTATCCGTATAGGAGAAAACAGAGTGAAACCTCAAATGAAAACGGGTTACT
>NW_027525268.1:0-21664 GCF_052094955.1 Ictidomys tridecemlineatus
GCTTAGGGCTACATCAACAGCAAACAAACCATAGAGATAGAACTTGAAACTGCTTTATGGTGTCAAGTTTCAAAGAGCTAGCACAAACCGTGTTTGATTTAGAGTTCCAAATACATGTATCCCTATAGGAGAAAACAGAGTGAAACCTCAAAATGAAACCGGTAACTGCCAACGAACGGTTTCACCTAGAAGAACGAAATTTGGCGAGCCAAGTGGGATTGGTGTACTGATCATTACCTGAAAGTTTCATCAAGATTGGGTGAAAAAGTGTGTGCTGAGATTTCAGGCAACTCGTAGTTTTTTGGAAGCTTGGCAGGCCCTTTCCATGAAAGTGATTCTCGCCAGTCTCTGCTTAGGGCTACATCAACAGCAAACAAACCATAGAGATAGAACTTGAAACTGCTTTGTGGTGTCAAGTTTCAAAGAGCTAGCACAAACCGTGTTTGATTTAGAGTTCCAAATACATGTATCCCTATAGGAGAAAACAGAGTGAAACCTCAAAATGAAACCGGTTACTGCCAATGAACGGTTTCACCTAGAAGAACGAAATTTGGCGAGCCAAGTGGGATTGGTGTACTGATCATTACCTGAAAGTTTCATCAAGATTGGGTGAAAAAGTGTGTGCTGAGATTTCAGGCAACTCGTAGTTTTTTGGAAGCTTGGCAGGCCCTTTCCATGAAAGTGATTCTCGCCAGTCTCTGCTTAGGGCTACATCAACAGCAAACAAACCATAGAGATAGAAATTGAAACTGCTTTATGGTGTCAAGTTTCAAAGAGCTAGCACAAACCGTGTTTGATTTAGAGTTCCAAATACATGTATCCCTATAGGAGAAAACAGAGTGAAACCTCAAAATGAAACCAGTTACTGCCAATGAACGGTTTCATCTAGAAAAATGAAATTTGGCGATCCAAGTGGGATTGGTGTACTGATCATTACCTGAAAGTTTCATCAAGATTGGGTGAAAAAGTGTGTGCTGAGATTTCAGGCAACTCGTAGTTTTTTGGAAGCTTGGCAGGCCCTTTCCATGAAAGTGATTCTCGCCAGTCTCTGCTTAGGGCTACATCAACAGCAAACAAACCATAGAGATAGAACTTGAAACTGCTTTATGGTGTCAAGTTTCAAAGAGCTAGCACAAACCGTGTTTGATTTAGAGTTCCAAATACATGTATCCCTATAGGAGAAAACAGAGTGAAACCGCAAAATGAAACCGGTTACTGCCAACGAACGGTTTAACCTACAAGAACGAATCTTGGCGAGCCAAGTGGGATTGGTGTACTGATCATTACCTGAAAGTTTCATCAAGATTGGGGGAAAAAGTGTGTGCTGAGATTTCAGGCAACTCGTAGTTTTCTGGAAGCTTGGCAGGCCCTTTCCATAAAAGTGATTCTCGCCAGTCTCTGCTTAGGGCTACATCAACAGCAAACAAACCATAGAGATAGTACTTGAAACTGCTTTATGGTGTCAAGTTTCAAAGAGCTAGCACAACCCGTGTTTGATTTAGAGTTCCAAATACATGTATCCCTATAGGAGAAAACAGAGTGAAACCTCAAAATGAAACCGGTTACTGCCAATGAACGGTTTCAGCTAGAAGAACGAAATTTGGCGAGCCAAGTGGGATTGGTGTACTGATCATTACCTGAAAGTTTCATCAAGATTGGGTGAAAAAGTGTGTGCTGAGATTTCAGGCAACTCGTAGTTTTTTGGAAGCTTGGCAGGCCCTTTCCATGAAAGTGATTCTCGCCAGTCTCTGCTTAGGGCTATATCAACAGCAAACAAACCATAGAGATAGAAATTGATACTGCTTTATGGTGTCAAGTTTCAAAGAGCTAGCACAAACCGTGTTTGATTTAGAGTTCCAAATACATGTATCCCTATAGGAGAAAACAGAGTGAAACCTCAAAATGAAACCAGTTACTGCCAATGAACGGTTTCATCTAGAAAAATGAAATTTGGCGATCCAAGTGGGATTGGTGTACTGATCATTACCTGAAAGTTTCATCAAGATTGGGTGAAAAAGTGTGTGCTGAGATTTCAGGCAACTCGTAGTTTTTTGGAAGCTTGGCAGGCCCTTTCCATGAAAGTGATTCTCGCCAGTCTCTGCTTAGGGCTACATCAACAGCAAACAAACCATAGAGATAGAAATTGAAACTGCTTTATGGTGTCAAGTTTCAAAGAGCTAGCACAAACTGTGTTTGATTTAGAGTTCCAAATACATGTATCCCTATAGGAGAAAACAGAGTGAAACCTCAAAATGAAACCAGTTACTGCCAATGAACGGTTTCATCTAGAAAAATGAAATTTGGCGATCCAAGTGGGATTGGTGTACTGATCATTACCTGAAAGTTTCATCAAGATTGGGTGAAAAAGTGTGTGCTGAGATTTCAGGCAACTCGTAGTTTTTTGGAAGCTTGGCAGGCCCTTTCCATGAAAGGGATTCTCGCCAGTCTCTGCTTAGGGCTACATCAACAGCAAACAAACCATAGAGATAGAACTTGAAACTGCTTTATGGTGTCAAGTTTCAAAGAGCTAGCACAAACCGTGTTTGATTTAGAGTTCCAAATACATGTATCCCTATAGGAGAAAACAGAGTGAAACCGCAAAATGAAACCGGTTACTGCCAACGAACGGTTTAACCTACAAGAACGAAACTTGGCGAGCCAAGTGGGATTGGTGTACTGATCATTACCTGAAAGTTTCATCAAGATTGGGTGAAAAAGTGTGTGCTGAGATTTCAGGCAACTCGTAGTTTTTTGGAAGCTTGGCAGGCCCTTTCCATAAAAGTGATTCTCGCCAGTCTCTGCTTAGGGCTACATCAACAGCAAACAAACCATAGAGATAGTACTTGAAACTGCTTTATGGTGTCAAGTTTCAAAGAGCTAGCACAACCCGTGTTTGATTTAGAGTTCCAAATACATGTATCCCTATAGGAGAAAAC
The DNA here is from genome assembly GCF_052094955.1 of Ictidomys tridecemlineatus. Lineage (NCBI taxonomy): Eukaryota > Metazoa > Chordata > Mammalia > Rodentia > Sciuridae > Ictidomys > Ictidomys tridecemlineatus. The sequence continues at coordinate 2,937 of NW_027525268.1, forward strand.
AGAGTGAAACCTCAAAATGAAACCGGTTACTGCCAATGAACGGTTTCAGCTAGAAGAACGAAATTTGGCGAGCCAAGTGGGATTGGTGTACTGATCATTACCTGAAAGTTTCATCAAGATTGGGTGAAAAAGTGTGTGCTGAGATTTCAGGCAACTCGTAGTTTTTTGGAAGCTTGGCAGGCCCTTTCCATGAAAGTGATTCTCGGCAGTCTCTGCTTAGGGCTACATCAACAGCAAACAAACCATAGAGATAGAAATTGAAACTGCTTTATGGTGTCAAGTTTCAAAGAGCTACCACAAACCGTGTTTGATTTAGAGTTCCAAATACATGTATCCCTATAGGAGAAAACAGAGTGAAACCTCAAAATGAAACCAGTTACTGCCAATGAACGGTTTCACCTAGAAAAATGAAATTTGGCGATCCAAGTGGGATTGGTGTACTGATCATTACCTGAAAGTTTCATCAAGATTGGGTGAAAAAAGTGTGTGCTGAGATTTCAGGCAACTCGTAGTTTTTTGGAAGCTTGGCAGGCCCTTTCCATGAAAGTGATTCTCGCCAGTCTCTGCTTAGGGCTACATCAACAGCAAACAAACCATAGAGATAGAACTTGAAACTGCTTTATGGTGTCAAGTTTCAAAGAGCTAGCACAAACCGTGTTTGATTTAGAGTTCCAAATACATGTATCCCTATAGGAGAAAACAGAGTGAAACCGCAAAATGAAACCGGTTACTGCCAACGAAAGGTTTAACCTACAAGAACGAAACTTGGCGAGCCAAGTGGGATTGGTGTACTGATCATTACCTGAAAGTTTCATCAAGATTGGGTGAAAAAGTGTTTGCTGAGATTTCAGGCAACTCGTAGTTTTTTGGAAGCTTGGCAGGCCCTTTCCCATGAAAGTGATTCTCGCTAGTCTCTGCTTAGGGCTACATCAACAGCAAACAAACCATAGAGATAGAACTTGAAACTGCTTTATGGTGTCAAGTTTCAAAGAGCTAGCACAAACCGTGTTTGATTTAGAGTTCCAAATACATGTATCCTTGTAGGAGAAAACAGAGTGAAACCTCAAAATGAAACTGGTTACTGCCAACGAACGGTTTCACCTAGAAGAAAGAAATTTGGCGAGCCTAGTGGGATAGGTGTACTGATCATTACCTGAAAGTTTCATCAAGATTGGGTGAAAAAGTGTGTGCTGAGATTTCAGGAAACTCGTAGTTTTTTGGAAGCTTGGCAGGCGCTTTCCATGAAAGTGATTCTCGCCAGTCTCTGCTTAGGGCTACATCAACAGCAAACAAACCATAGAGATAGAACTTGAAACTGCTTTATTGTGTCAAGTTCAAAGAGCTAGCACAAACCGTGTTTGATTTAGGGTTCCAAATACATGTATCACTATAGGAGAAAAAAGAGTGAAACCTCAAAATGAAACCGGTTACTGCCAACGAACGGTTTCACCTAGAAGAACGAAATTTGGCGAGCCAAGTGGGATTGGTGTACTGATCATTACCTGAAAGTTTCATCAAGATTGGGAGAAAAAGTGTGTGCTGAGATTTCAGGCAACTCGTAGTTTTTGGAAGCTTGGCAGGCCCTTTCCATGAAAGTGATTCTCGCCAGTCTCTGCTTAGGGCTACATCAACAGCAAACAAACCATAGAGATAGAACTTGAAACTGCTTTATGGTGTCAAGTTTCAAAGAGCTAGCACAAACCGTGTTTGATTTAGAGTTCCAAATACATGTATCCCTATAGGAGAAAACAGAGTGAAACCGCAAAATGAAACCGGTTACTGCCAACGAACGGTTTAAACCTACAAGAACGAAATTTGGCGAGCCAAGTGGGATTGGTGTACTGATCATTACCTGAATGTTTCATCAAGATTGGGTGAAAAAGTGTGTGCAGAGATTTCAGGCAACTCGTAGTTTTTTGAAGCTTGGCAGGCCCTTTCCATGAAAGTGATGCTCGCCAGTCTCTGCTTACGGCTACATCAACAGCAAACAAACCATAGAGATAGAACTTGAAACTGCTTTATGGTGTCAAGTTTCAAAGAGCTAGCACAAACCGTGTTTGATTTAGAGTTCCAAATACATGTATCCCTATAGGAGAAAACACAGTGAAACCTCAAAATGAAATCGGTTACTGCCAATGAACGGTTTCACCTAGAAGAACGAAATTTGGCGAGCCAAGTGGGATTGGTGTACTTATCATTACCTGAATGTTTCATCAAGATTGGGTGAAAAAGTGTGTGCTGAGATTTCAGGCAACTCGTAGTTTTTTGGAAGCTTGGCAGGCCCTTTCCATGAAAGTGATTCTCGCCAGTCTCTGCTTAGGGCTACATCAACAGCAAACAAACCATAGAGATAGAACTTGAAACTGCTTTATGGTGTCAAGTTTCAAAGAGCTAGCACAAACCGTGTTTGATTTAGAGTTCCAAATACATGTATCCCTATAGGAGAAAACACAGTGAAACCTCAAAATGAAACCAGTTACTGCCAATGAACGGTTTCACCTAGAAAAATGAAATTTGGCGAGCCAAGTGGGATTGGTGTACTGATCATTACCTGAAAGTTTCATCAAGATTGGGTGAAAAAGTGTGTGTTGAGATTTCAGGCAACTCGTAGTTATTTGGAAGCTTGGTAGGCCCTTTCCATGAAAGTGATTCTCGCCAGTCTCTGCTTAGGGCTACATCAACAGCAAACAAACCATAGAGATAGAACTTGAAACTGCTTTATGGTGTCAAGTTTCAAAGAGCTAGCACAAACCGTGTTTGATTTAGAGTTACAAATACATGTATTCCTGTAGGAGAAAACAGAGTGAAACATCAAAATTAAACTGGTTACTGCCAACGAACGGTTTCACCTAGAAGAACGAGATTTGGCGAGCCAAGTGGGATTGGTGTACTGATCATTACCTGAAAGTTTCATCAAGATTGGGTGAAAAAGTGTGTGCTGAGATTTCAGGCAACTCGTAGTTATTGGAAGCTTGGCAGGCCCTTTCCATGAAAGTGATTCTCGCCAGTCTCCTCTTAGGGATACATCAACAGCAAACAAACCATAGAGATAGAACTTGAAACTGCTTTATCGTGTCAAGTTTCAAAGAGCTAGCACAAACCGTGTTTGATTTAGAGTTCCAAATACATGTATCCCTATAGGAGAAAACAGAGTGAAACCTCAAAATGAAACTGGTTACTGCCAACGAACGGTTTCACCTAGAAGAACGAAATTTGGCGAGCCAAGTGGGATTGGTGTACTGATCATTACCTGAAAGTTTCATCAAGATTGGGTGAAAAAGTGTGTGCTGAGATTTCAGGCAACTCGTAGTTTTTTGGAAGCTTTTTAGGCCCTTTCCATGAAAGTGATTCTCGCCAGTCTCTGCTTAGGGCTACATCAACAGCAAACAAACCATAGAGATGGAACTTGAAACTGCTTTATGGTGTCAGGTTTCAAAGAGCTAGCACAAACCGTGTTTGATTTAGAGTTCCAAATACATGTATCCCTATAGGAGAAAACAGAGTGAAACCTCAAAATAAAACCGGTTACTGCCAACGAACGGTTTCACCTAGAAGAACGAAATTTGGCGAGCCAAGTGGGATTGGTGTACTGATCATTACCTGAAAGTTTCATCAAGATTGGGTGAAAAAGTGTGTGCTGAGATTTCAGGCAACTCGTAGTTTTTTGGAAGCTTGGCAGGCCCTTTCCATGAAAGTGATTCTCGCCAGTCTCTGCTTAGGGCTACATCAACAGCAAACAAACCATAGAGACAGAACTTGAAACTGCTTTATGGTGTCAAGTTTCAAAGAGCTAGCACAAACCGTGTTTGATTTAGAGTTCCAAATACATGTATCCCTGTAGGAGAAAACAGAGTGACACCTCAAAATGAAACCGGTTACTGCCAACGAACGGTTTCACCTAGAAGAACGAAATTTGGCGAGCCAAGTGGGATTGGTGGACTGATCATTACCTGAACGTTTCATTAAGATTGGGTGAAAAAGTGTGTGCTGATATTTCAGGCAACTAGTAGTTTTTTAAAAGCTTGGCAGGCCCTTTCCATGAAAGTGATTCTCGCCAGTCTCTGCTTAGGGCTACTTCAACAGTAAACAAACCATAGAGATAGAACTTGAATCTGCTTTATGGTGTCAAGTTTCAAAGAGCTAGCACAAACCGTGTTTGATTTAGAGTTCCAAATACATGTATCCCTGTAGGAGAAAACAGAGTGACAACTCAAAATGAAACCGGTTACTGCCAACGAACGGTTTCACCTAGAAGAACGAAATTTGGCGAGCCAAGTGGGATTGGTGTACTGATCATTACCTGAAAGTTTCATCAAGATTGGGTGAAAAAGTGTGTGCTGAGATTTCAGGCAACTCGTAGTTTTTTGGAAGCTTGGCAGGCCCTTTCCATGAAAGTGATTCTCGCCAGTCTCTGCTTAGGGCTACATCAACAGCAAACAAACCATAGAGATAGAACTTGAAACTGCTTTATGGTGTCAAGTTTCAAAGAGCTAGCACAAACCGTGTTTGATTTAGAGTTCCAAATACATGTATCCCTATAGGAGAAAACAGAGTGAAACCTCAAAATGAAACCGGTTACTGCCAACGAACGGTTTCACCTAGAAGAACGAAATTTGGCGAGCCAAGTGGGATTGGTGTACTGATCATTACCTGAAAGTTTCATCAAGATTGGGTCAAAAAGTGTGTGCTGAGATTTCAGGCAACTCGTAGTTTTTTGGAAGCTTTTAAGGCCCTTTCCATGAAAGTGATTCTCGCCAGTCTCTGCTTAGGGCTACATCAACAGCAAACAAACCATAGAGATAGAACTTGAAACTACTTTATGGTGTCAAGTTTCAAAGAGCTAGCTCAAACCGTGTTTGATTTGGAGTTCCAAATACATGTATCCCTATAGGAGAAAACAGAGTGAAACCTCAAAATGAAACTGGTTACTGCCAACGAATGGTTTCACCTACCAGAACGAAATTTGGCGAGCCAAGTGGGATTGGTGTACTGATCATTACGTGAAAGTTTCATCAAGATTGGGTGAAACAGTGTGTGCTGAGATTTCAGGCAACTCGTAGTTTTTTGGAAGCTTGGCAGGCCCTTTCCATGAAAGTGATTCTCGCCAGTCTCTGCTTAGGGCTACATCAACAGCAAACAAACCATAGAGATAGAACTTGAAACTGCTTTATGGTGTCAAGTTTCAAAGAGATAGCACAAACCGTGTTTGATTTAGAGTTCCAAATACATGTATCCCTATAGGAGAAAACAGAGTGAAACCTCAAAATGAAACCGGTTACTGCCAACGAACGGTTTCACCTAGAAGAACGAAATTTGGCGAGCCAAGTGGGATTGGTGTACTGATCATTACCTGAAAGTTTCATCAAGATTGGGTGAAAAAGTGTGTGCTGAGATTTCAGGCAACTCGTAGTTTTTTGGAAGCTTGGCAGGCCCTTTCCATGAAAGTGATTCTCGCCAGTCTGTGCTTAGGGCTACATCAACAGCAAACAAACCATAGAGATAGAACTTGAAACTGCTTTATGGTGTCAAGTTTCAAAGAGCTAGCACAAACCGTGTTTGATTTAGAGTTCCAAATACATGTATCCCTGTAGGAGAAAACAGAGTGAAACCTCAAAATGAAACCGGTTACTGCCAACGAACGGTTTAACCTAGAAGAACGAAATTTGGCGAGCCAAGTGGGATTGGTGTACTGATCATTACCTGAAAGTTTCATCAAGATTGGTTGAAAAAGTGTGTGCTGAGATTTCAGGGAACTCGTAGTTTTTTGGAAGCTTGGCAGGCCCTTTCCATGAAAGTGATTCTCGCCAGTCTCTGCTTAGGGCTACATCAACAGCAAACAAACCATAGAGATAGAACTTGAAACTGCTTTATGGTGTCAAGTTTCAAAGAGCTAGCACAAACCGTGTTTGATTTAGAGTTCCAAATACATGTATCCCTATAGGAGAAAACAAAGTGAAACCTCAAAATGAAACCGGTTACTGCCAACGAACGGTTTCACCTAGAAGAACGAAATTTAGCGAGCCAAGTGGGATTGGTGTACTGATCATTACCTGAAAGTTTCATCAAGATTGGGTGAAAAAGTGTGTGCTGAGATTTCAGGCAACTCGTAGTTTTTTGGAAGCTTGGCAGGCCCTTTCCATGAAAGTGATTCTCGCCAGTCTCTGCTTAGGGCTACTTCAACAGTAAACAAACCATAGAGATAGAACTTGAAACTGCTTTATGGTGTCAAGTTTCAAAGAGCTAGCACAAACCGTGTTTGATTTGGAGTTCCAAATATATGTATCCCTGTAGGAAAAAACAGAGTGACACCTCAAAATGAAACCGGTTACTGCCAACGAACGGTTTCACCTAGAAGAACGAAATTTGGCGAGCCAAGTGGGATTGGTGGACTGATCATTACCTGAAAGTTTCATCAAGATTGGGTGAAAAAGTGTGTGCTGAGATTTCAGGCAACTCGTAGTTTTTTGGAAGCTTGGCAGGCCCTTTCCATGAAAGTGATTCTCGCCAGTCTCTGCTTAGGGCTACTTCAACAGTAAACAAACCATAGAGATAGAACTTGAATCTGCTTTATGGTGTCAAGTTTCAAAGAGCTAGCACAAACCGTGTTTGATTTAGAGTTCCAAATACATGTATCCCTGTAGGAGAAAACAGAGTGACACCTCAAAATGAAACCGGTTACTGCCAACGAACGGTTTCACCTAGAAGAACGAAATTTGGCGAGTAAAGTGGGATTGGTGTACTGATCATTACCTGAAAGTTTCATCAAGATTGGGTGAAAAAGTGTGTGCTGAGATTTCAGGCAACTCGTAGTTTTTTGGAAGCTTGGCAGGCCCTTTCCATGAAAGTGATTCTCGCCAGTCTCTGCTTAGGGCTACATCAACAGCAAACAAACCATAGAGATAGAACTTGAAACTGCTTTATGGTGTCAAGTTTTAAAGAGCTAGCACAAACCGTGTTTGATTTAGAGTTCCAAATACATGTATCCCTATAGGAGAAAACAGAGTGAAACCTCAAAATGAAACCGGTTACTGCCAACGAACGGTTTCACCTAGAAGAACGAAATTTGGCGAGCCAAGTGGGATTGGTGTACTGATCATTACCTGAAAGTTTCATCAAGATTGGGTCAAAAAGTGTGTGCTGAGATTTCAGGCAACTCGTAGTTTTTTGGAAGCTTGGCAGGCCCTTTCCATGAAAGTGATTCTCGCCAGTCTCTGCTTAGGGCTACATCAACAGCAAACATACCATAGAGATGGAACTTGAAACTGCTTTATGGTGTCAAGTTTCAAAGAGCTAGCACAAACCCTGTTTGATTTAGAGTTCCAAATACATGTATCCCTATAGGAGAAAACAGAGTGAAACTTCAAAATGAAACCGGTTACTGCCAACGAACGGTTTCACCTAGAAGAACGAAATTTGGCGAGCCAAGTGGGATTGGTGTACTGATCATTACCTGAAAGTTTCATCAAGATTGGGTCAAAAAGTGTGTGCTGAGATTTCAGGCAACTCGTAGTTTTTTGGAAGCTTTTAAGGCCCTTTCCATGAAAGTGATTCTCGCCAGTCTCTGCTTAGGGCTACATCAACAGCAAACAAACCATAGAGATAGAACTTGAAACTACTTTATGGTGTCAAGTTTCAAAGAGCTAGCTCAAACCGTGTTTGATTTGGAGTTCCAAATACATGTATCCCTATAGGAGAAAACAGAGTGAAACCTCAAAATGAAACTGGTTACTGCCAACGAACAGTTTCACCTACCAGAACGAAATTTGGCGAGCCAAGTGGGATTGGTGTACTGATCATTACGTGAAAGTTTCATCAAGATTGGGTGAAACAGTGTGTGCTGAGATTTCAGGCAACTCGTAGTTTTTTGGAAGCTTGGCAGGCCCTTTCCATGAAAGTGATTCTCGCCAGTCTCTGCTTAGGGCTACATCAACAGCAAACAAACCATAGAGATAGAACTTGAAACTGCTTTATGGTGTCAAGTTTCAAAGAGATAGCACAAACCGTGTTTGATTTAGAGTTCCAAATACATGTATCCCTATAGGAGAAAACAGAGTGAAACCTCAAAATGAAACCGGTTACTGCCAACGAACGGTTTCACCTAGAAGAACGAAATTTGGCGAGCCAAGAGGGATTGGTGTACTGATCATTACCTGAAAGTTTCATCAAGATTGGGTGAAAAAGTGTGTGCTGAGATTTCAGGCAACTCGTAGTTTTTTGGAAGCTTGGCAGGCCCTTTCCATGAAAGTGATTCTCGCCAGTCTGTGCTTAGGGCTACATCAACAGCAAACAAACCATAGAGATAGAACTTAAAACTGCTTTATGGTGTCAAGTTTCAAAGAGCTAGCACAAACCGTGTTTGATTTAGAGTTCCAAATACATGTATCCCTGTAGGAGAAAACAGAGTGAAACCTCAAAATGAAACCGGTTACTGCCAACGAACGGTTTAACCTAGAAGAACGAAATTTGGCGAGCCAAGTGGGATTGGTGTACTGATCATTACCTGAAAGTTTCATCAAGATTGGGTGAAAAAGTGTGTGCTGAGATTTCAGGGAACTCGTAGTTTTTTGGAAGCTTGGCAGGCCCTTTCCATGAAAGTGATTCTCGCCAGTCTCTGCTTAGGGCTACATCAACAGCAAACAAACCATAGAGATAGAACTTGAAACTGCTTTATGGTGTCAAGTTTCAAAGAGCTAGCACAAACCGTGTTTGATTTAGAGTTCCAAATACATGTATCCCTATAGGAGAAAACAGAGTGAAACCTCAAAATGAAACTGGTTACTGCCAACGAACTGTTTCACCTACCAGAACGAAATTTGGCGAGCCAAGTGGGATTGGTGTACTGATCATTACGTGAAAGTTTCATCAAGATTGGGTGAAAAAGTGTGTGCTGAGATTTCAGGCAACTCGTAGTTTTTTGGAAGCTTGGCAGGCCCTTTCCATGAAAGTGATTCTCGCCAGTCTCTGCTTAGGGCTACATCAACAGCAAACAAACCATAGAGATAGAACTTGAAACTGCTTTATGGTGTCAAGTTTCAAAGAGCTAGCACAAACCGTGTTTGATTTAGAGTTCCAAATACATGTATCCCTATAGGAGAAAACAGAGTGAAACCTCAAAATGAAACCGGTTACTGCCAACGAACGGTTTCACCTAGAAGAACGAAATTTGGCGAGCCAAGTGGGAATGGTGTACTGATCATTACCTGAAAGTTTCATCAAGATTGGGTGAAAAAGTGTGTGCTGAGATTTCAGGCAACTCGTAGTTTTTTGGAAGCTTGGCAGGCCCTTTCCATGAAAGTGATTCTCGCCAGTCTCTGCTTAGGGCTACTTCAACAGTAAACAAACCATAGAGATAGAACTTGAAACTGCTTTATGGTGTCAAGTTTCAAAGAGCTAGCACAAACCGTGTTTGATTTAGAGTTCCAAATACATGTATCCCTGTAGGAGAAAACACAGTGACACCTCAAAATGAAACCGGTTACTGCCAATGAACGGATTCACCTAGAAGAACAAAATTTGGGGAGCCAAGTGGGATTGGTGGACTGATCATTACCTGAAAGTTTCATCAAGATTGGGTGAAAAAGTGTGTGCTGAGATTTCAGGCAACTCGTAGTTTTTTGGAAGCTTGGCAGGCCTTTTCCATGAAAGTGATTCTCGCCAGTCTCTGCTTAGGGCTACATCAACAGCAAACAAACCATAGAGATAGAACTTGAAACTGCTTTATGGTGTCAAGTTTCAAAGAGCTAGCACAAACCGTGTTTGATTTAGAGTTCCAAATACATGTATCCCTATAGGAGAAAACGGAGTGAAACCTCAAAATGAAACCGGTTACTGCCAACGAACGGTTTCACCTAGAAGAACGAAATTTGGCGAGCCAAGTGGGATTGGTGTACTGTTCATTACCTGAAAGTTTCATCAAGATTGGGTGAAAAAGTGTGTGCTGAGATTTCAGCCAACTCGTAGTTTTTTGGAAGCTTGGCAGGCCCTTTTCATGAAAGTGATTCTCGCCAGTCTCTGCTTAGGGCTACATCAACAGCAAACAAACCATAGAGATAGAAATGAAACTGCTTTATGGTGTCAAGTTTCAAAGAGCTAGCACAAACCGTGTTTGATTTAGAGTTCCAAATACATGTATCCCTATAGGAGAAAACAGAGTGAAACCTCAAAATGAAACCGGTTACTGCCAACGAACGGTTTCACCTACCAGAACGAAATTTGGCGAGCCAAGTGGGATTGGTGTACTGATCATTACCTGAAAGTTTCATCAAGATTGGGTGAAAAAGTGTGTGCTGAGATTTCAGGCAACTCGTAGTTTTTTGGAAGCTTTTCAGGCCCTTTCCATGAAAGTGATTCTCGCCAGTCTCTGCTTAGGGCTACATCAACAGCAAACAAACCATAGAGATAGAACTTGAAACTGCTTTATGGTGTCAAGTTTCAAAGAGCTAGCACAAACCGTGTTTGATTTAGACTTCCAAATACATGTATCCCTATAGGAGAAAACAGAGTGAAACCTCAAAATGAAACCGGTTACTGCCAACGAACGGTTTCACCTAGAAGAACGAAATTTGGCGAGCCAAGTGGGATTGGTGTACTGATCTTTACCTGAAAGTTTCATCAAGATTGGGTGAAAAGTGTGTGCTGAGATTTCAGGCAACTCGTAGTTTTTTGGAAGCTTGGCAGGCCCTTTCCATGAAAGTGATTCTCGCCAGTCTCTGCTTAGGGCTACATCAACAGCAAACAAACCATAGAGATGGAACTTGAAACTGATTTATGGTGTCAAGTTTCAAAGAGCTAGCACAAACCGTGTTTGATTTAGAGTTCCAAATACATGTATCCCTATAGGAGAAAACAGAGTGAAACCTCAAAATGAAACCGGTTACTGCCAACGAACGGTTTCACCTAGAAGAACGAAATTTGGCGAGCCAAGTGGGATTGGTGGACTGATCATTACCTGAAAGTTTCATCAAGATTGGGTGAAAAAGTGTGTGCTGAGATTTCAGGCAACTCGTAGTTTTTTGGAAGCTTGGCAGGCCCTTTCCATGAAAGTGATTCTCGCCAGTCTCTGCATAGGGCTACTTCAACAGTAAACAAACCATAGAGATAGAACTTGAAACTGCTTTATGGTGTCAAGTTTCAAAGAGCTAGCACAAACCGTGTTTGATTTAGAGTTCCAAATACATGTATCCCTGTAGGAGAAAACAGAGTGACACCTCAAAATGAAACCGGTTACTGCCAACGAACGGTTTCACCTAGAAGAACGAAATTTGGCAAGCCAAGTGGAATTGGTGTACTAATCATTACCTGAAAGTTTCATCAAGATTGGGTGAAAAAGTGTGTGCTGAGATTTCAGGCAACTCGTAGTTTTTTGGAAGCTTTTCAGGCCCTTTCCATGAAAGTGATTCTCGCCAGTCTCTGCTTAGGGCTACATCAACAGCAAACAAACCATAGAGATAGAACTTGAAACTGCTTTATGGTGTCAAGTTTCAAAGAGCTAGCACAAACCGTGTTTGATTTAGAGTTCCAAATACATGTATCCCTGTAGGAGAAAACAGAGTGACAACTCAAAATGAAACCGGTTACTGCCAACGAACGGTTTCACCTAGAAGAACGAAATTTGGCGAGCCAAGTGGGATTGGTGTACTGATCATTACCTGAAAGTTTCATCAAGATTGGGTGAAAAAGTGTGTGCTGAGATTTCAGGCAACTCGTAGTTTTTTGGAAGCTTGGCAGGCCCTTTCCATGAAAGTGATTCTCGCCAGTCTCTGCTTAGGGCTACATCAACAGCAAACAAACCATAGAGAGAGACCTTGAAACTGCTTTACGGTGTCAAGTTTCAAAGAGCTAGCACAAACCGTGTTTGATTTAGGGTTCCAAATACATGTATCCCTATAGGAGAAAACAGAGTGAAACCTCAAAATGAAACCGGTTACTGCCAACGAACGGTTTCACCTAGAAGAACGAAATTTGGCGAGCCAAGTGGGATTGGTGTACTGATCATTACCTGAAAGTTTCATCAAGATTGGGTGAAAAAGTGTGTGCTGAGATTTCAGGCAAATCGTAGTTTTTTGGAACCTTGGCAGGCCCTTTCCATGAAAGTGATTTTCGCCAGTCTCTGCTTAGAGCTACATCAACAGCAAACAAACCATAGAGATAGAACTTGAAACTGCTTTATGGTGTCAAGTTTCAAAGAGCTAGCACAAACCGTGTTTGATTTAGAGTTCCAAATACATGTATCCCTATTGGAGAAAACAGAGTGAAACCTCAAAATGAAACCGGTTACTGCCAACGAACGGTTTCACCTAGAAGAACGAAATTTGGCGAGCCAAGTGGGATTGGTGTACTGATCATTACCTGAAAGTTTCATCAAGATTGGGTGAAAAAGTGTGTGCTGAGATTTCAGGCAACTCGTAGTTTTTTGGAAGCTTGGCAGGCCCTTTCCATGAAAGTGATTCTCGCCAGTCTCTGCTTAGGGCTACATCAACAGCAAACAAACCATAGAGATAGAACTTGAAACTGCTTTATGATGTCAAGTTTCAAAGAGCTAGCCCAAACCGTGTTTGATTTAGAGTTCCAAATACATGTATCCCTATAGGAGAAAACAGAGTGAAACCTCAAAATGAAACCGGTTACTGCCAACCAACGGTTTCACCTAGAAGAACGAAATTTGGCGAGCCAAGTGGGATTGGTGTTCTGATCATTACCTGAAAGTTTCATCAAGATTGGGTGAAAAAGTGTGTGCTGAGATTTCAGGCAATTCGTAGTTTTTTGGAAGCTTGGCAGGCCCTTTCCATGAAAGTGATTCTCGCCAGTCTCTGCTTAGGGCTACATCAACAGCAAACAAACCATAGAGATAGAACTTGAAACTGCTTTATGGTGTCAAGTTTCAAAGAGCTAGCACAAACCGTGTTTGATTTAGAGTTCCAAATACAAGTATCCCTATAGGAGAAAACAGAGTGAAACCTCAAAATGAAACCGGTTACTGCCAACGAACGGTTTCACCTAGAAGAACGAAATTTGGCGAGCCAAGTGGGATTGGTGTACTGATCATTACCTGAAAGATTCTTCAAGATTGGGTGAAAAAGTGTGTGCTGAGATTTCAGGCAACTCGTAGTTTTTTGGAAGCTTGGCAGGCCCTTTCCATGAAAGTGATTCTCGCCAGTCTCTGCTTAGGGCTACATCAACAGCAAACAAACCATAGAGATAGAACTTGAAACTGCTTTATGGTGTCAAGTTTCAAAGAGCTAGCACAAACCGTGTTTGATTTAGAGTTCCAAATACATGTATCCCTATAGGAGAAAACAGAGTGAAAACTCAAAATGAAACCGGTTACTGCCAACGAATGGTTTCACCTAGAAGAACGAAATTTGGTGAGCCAAGTGGGATTGGTGTACTGATCATTACGTGAAAGTTTCATCAAGATTGGGTGTAAAAGTGTGTGCTGAGATTTCAGGCAACTCGTAGTTCTTTGGAAGCTTGGCAGGCCCTTTCCATGAAAGTGATTCTCGCCAGTCTCTGCTTAGGGCTGCATCAACAGCAAACAAACCATAGAGATAGAACTTGATACTACTTTATGGTGTCAAGTTTCAAAGAGCTAGCACAAACCGTGTTTGCTTTAGAGTTCCAAATACATGTATCCCTATAGGAGAAAACAGAGTGAAACCTCAAAATGAAACCGGTTACTGCCAACGAACGGTTTCACCTAGAAGAACGAAATTTGGCGAGCCAAGTGGGATTGGTGGACTGATCATTACCTGAAAGTTTCATCAAGATTGGGTGAAAAAGTGTGTGCTGAGATTTCAGGCAACTCGTAGTTTTTTGGAAGCTTGGCAGGCCCTTTCCATGAAAGTGATTCTCGCCAGTCTCTGCTTAGGGCTACTTCAACAGTAAACAAACCATAGAGATAGAACTTGAAACTGCTTTATGGTGTCAAGTTTCAAAGAGCTAGCACAAACCGTGTTTGATTTAGAGTTCCAAATACGTGTATCCCTGTAGGAGAAAACAGAGTGACACCTCAAAATGAAACCGGTTACTGCCAACGAACGGTTTCACCTAGAAGAACGAGATTTGGCGAGCCAAGTGGGTTGGTGTACTGATCATTACCTGAAAGTTTCATCAAGATTGGGTGAAAAAGTGTGTGCTGAGATTTCAGGCAACTCGTAGTTTTTTGGAAGCTTGGCAGGCCCTTTCCATGAAAGTGATTCTCTCCAGTCTCTGCTTAGGGCTACATCAACAGCAAACAAACCATAGAGATAGAACTTGAAACTGCTTTATGGTGTCAAGTTTCAAAGAGCTAGCACAAACCGTGTTTGATTTAGAGTTCCAAATACATGTATCCCTATAGGAGAAAACAGAGTGAAACCTCAAAATGAAACCGGTTACTGCCAACGAATGGTTTCACCTAGAAGAACGAAATTTGGCGAGCCAAGTGGGATTGGTGTACTGATCATTACCTGAAAGTTTCATCAAGATTGGGTGAAAAAGTGTGTGCTGAGATTTCAGGCAACTCGTAGTTTTTTGGAAGCTTGGCAGGCCCTTTCCATGAAAGTGATTCTCGCCAGTCTCTGCTTAGGGCTACATCAACAGCAAACAAACCATAGAGATAGAACTTGAAACTGCTTTATGGTGTCAAGTTTCAAAGAGCTAGCACAAACCGTGTTTGATTTAGAGTTCCAAATACATGTATCCCTATAGGAGAAAACAGAGTGAAACCTCAAAATGAAACTGGTTACTGCCAACGAACGGTTTCACCTACCAGAACGAAATTTGGCGAGCCAAGTTGGATTGGTGTACTGATCATTACGTGAAAGTTTCATCAAGATTGGGTGAAAAAGTGTGTGCTGAGATTTCAGGCAACTCGTAGTTTTTTGGAAGCTTGGCAGGCCCTTTCAATGAAAGTGATTCTCGCCAGTCTCTGCTTAGGGCTACATCAACAGCAAACAAACCATAGAGATAGAACTTGAAACTGCTTTATGGTGTCAAGTTTCAAAGAGCTAGCACAAACCATGTTTGATTTAGAGTTCCAAATACATGTATCCATATAGGAGAAAACAGAGTGAAAACTCAAAATGAAACCGGTTACTGCCAACGAACGGTTTCACCTAGAAGAACGAAATTTGGCGAGCCAAGTGGGATTGGTGTACTGATCATTACCTGAAAGATTCTTCAAGATTGGGTGAAAAAGTGTGTGCTGAGATTTCAGGCAACTCGTAGTTTTTTGGAAGCTTGGCAGGCCCTTTTCATGAAAGTGATTCTCGCCAGTCTCTGCTTAGGGCTACATCAACAGCAAACAAACCATAGAGATAGAACTTGAAACTGCTTTATGGTGTCAAGTTTCAAAGAGCTAGCACAAACCGTGTTTGATTTAGAGTTCCAAATACATGTATCCCTATAGGAGAAAACAGAGTGAAACCTCAAAATGAAACCGGTTACTGCCAACGAACGGTTTCACCTAGAAGAACGAAATTTGGCGAGCTAAGTGGGATTGGTGTACTGATCATTACCTGAAAGTTTCATCAAGATTGGGTGAAAAAGTGTGTGCTGAGATTTCAGGCAACTCGTAGTTTTTTGGAAGCTTGGCAGGCCCTTTCCATGAAAGTGATTCTCGCCAGTCTCTGCTTAGGGCTACATCAACAGCAAACAAACCATAGAGAGTGACCTTGAAACTGCTTTATGGTGTCAAGTTTCAAAGAGCTAGCACAAACCGTGTTTGATTTAGGGTTCCAAATACATGTATCCCTATAGGAGAAAACAGAGTGAAACCTCAAAATGAAACCGGTTACTGCCAACGAACGGTTTCACCTAGAAGAACGAAATTTGGCGAGCCAAGTGGGATTGGTGTACTGATCATTACCTGAAAGTTTCATCAAGATTGGGTGAAAAAGTGTGTGCTGAGATTTCAGGCAACTCGTAGTTTTTTGGAAGCTTGGCAGGCCCTTTCCATGAAAGTGATTTTCGCCAGTCTCTGCTTAGAGCTACATCAACAGCAAACAAACCATAGAGATAGAACTTGAAACTGCTTTATGGTGTCAAGTTTCAAAGAGCTAGCACAAACCGTGTTTGATTTAGAGTTCCAAATACATGTATCCCTATTGGAGAAAACAGAGTGAAACCTCAAAATGAAACCGGTTACTGCCAACGAACGGTTTCACCTAGAAGAACGAAATTTGGCGAGCCAAGTGGGATTGGTGTACTGATCATTACCTGAAAGTTTCATCAAGATTGGGTGAAAAAGTGTGTGCTGAGATTTCAGGCAACTCGTTGTTTTTTGGAAGCTTGGCAGGCCCTTTCCATGAAAGTGATTCTCGCCAGTCTCTGCTTAGGGCTACATCAACAGCAAACAAACCATAGAGATAGAACTTGAAACTGCTTTATGATGTCAAGTTTCAAAGAGCTAGCACAAACCGTGTTTGATTTAGAGTTCCAAATACATGTATCCCTATAGGAGAAAACAGAGTGAAACTTCAAAATGAAACCGGTTACTGCCAACCAACGGTTTCACCTAGAAGAACGAAATTTGGCAAGCCAAGTGGGATTGGTGTTCTGATCATTACCTGAAAGTTTCATCAAGATTGGGTGAAAAAGTGTGTGCTGAGATTTCAGGCAACTCGTAGTTTTTTGGAAGCTTGGCAGGCCCTTTCCATGAAAGTGATTCTCGCCAGTCTCTGCTTAGGGCTACATCAACAGCAAACAAACCATAGAGATAGAACTTGAAACTGCTTTATGGTGTCAAGTTTCAAAGAGCTAGCACAAACCGTGTTTGATTTAGAGTTCCAAATACAAGTATCCCTATAGGAGAAAACAGAGTGAAACCTCAAAATGAAACCGGTTACTGCCAACGAACGGTTTCACCTAGAAGAACGAAATTTGGCGAGCCAAGTGGGATTGGTGTACTGATCATTACCTGAAAGATTCTTCAAGATTGGGTGAAAAAGTGTGTGCTGAGATTTCAGGCAACTCGTAGTTTTTTGGAAGCTTGGCAGGCCCTTTCCATGAAAGTGATTCTCGCCAGTCTCTGCTTAGGGCTACATCAACAGCAAACAAACCATAGAGATAGAACTTGAAACTGCTTTATGGTGTCAAGTTTCAAAGAGCTAGCACAAACCGTGTTTGATTTAGAGTTCCAAATACATGTATCCCTATAGGAGAAAACAGAGTGAAAACTCAAAATGAAACCGGTTACTGCCAACGAATGGTTTCACCTAGAAGAACGAAATTTGGTGAGCCAAGTGGGATTGGTGTACTGATCATTACGTGAAAGTTTCATCAAGATTGGGTGTAAAAGTGTGTGCTGAGATTTCAGGCAACTCGTAGTTCTTTGGAAGCTTGGCAGGCCCTTTCCATGAAAGTGATTCTCGCCAGTCTCTGCTTAGGGCTGCATCAACAGCAAACAAACCATAGAGATAGAACTTGATACTACTTTATGGTGTCAAGTTTCAAAGAGCTAGCACAAACCGTGTTTGCTTTAGAGTTCCAAATACATGTATCCCTATAGGAGAAAACAGAGTGAAACCTCAAAATGAAACCGGTTACTGCCAACGAACGGTTTCACCTAGAAGAACGAAATTTGGCGAGCCAAGTGGGATTGGTGGACTGATCATTACCTGAAAGTTTCATCAAGATTGGGTGAAAAAGTGTGTGCTGAGATTTCAGGCAACTCGTAGTTTTTTGGAAGCTTGGCAGGCCCTTTCCATGAAAGTGATTCTCGCCAGTCTCTGCTTAGGGCTACTTCAACAGTAAACAAACCATAGAGATAGAACTTGAAACTGCTTTATGGTGTCAAGTTTCAAAGAGCTAGCACAAACCGTGTTTGATTTAGAGTTCCAAATACGTGTATCCCTGTAGGAGAAAACAGAGTGACACCTCAAAATGAAACCGGTTACTGCCAACGAACGGTTTCACCTAGAAGAACGAGATTTGGCGAGCCAAGTGGGTTGGTGTACTGATCATTACCTGAAAGTTTCATCAAGATTGGGTGAAAAAGTGTGTGCTGAGATTTCAGGCAACTCGTAGTTTTTTGGAAGCTTTTCAGGCCCTTTCCATGAAAGTGATTCTCGCCAGTCTCTGCTTAGGGCTACATCAACAGCAAACAAACCATAGAGATAGAACTTGAAACTGCTTTATGGTGTCAAGTTTCAAAGAGCTAGCACAAACCGTGTTTGATTTAGAGTTCCAAATACATGTATCCCTATAGGAGAAAACAGAGTGAAACCTCAAAATGAAATCGGTTACTGCCAACGAACGGTTTCACCTAGAAGAACGAAATTTGGCGAGCCAAGTGGGATTGGTGTACTGATCATTACCTGAAAGTTTCATCAAGATTGGGTGAAAAAGTGTGTGCTGAGATTTCAGGCAACTCGTAGTTTTTTGGAAGCTTGGCAGGCCCTTTCCATGAAAGTGATTCTCGCCAGTCTCTGCTTAGGGCTACATCAACAGCAAACAAACCATAGAAATAGAACTTGAAACTGCTTTATGGTGTCAAGTTTCAAAGAGCTAGCACAAACCGTGTTTGATTTAGAGTTCCAAATACATGTATCCCTATAGGAGAAAACAGAGTGACACCTCAAAATGAAACCGGTTACTGCCAACGAACGGTTTCACCTAGAAGAACGAGATTTGGCGAGCCAAGTGGGTTGGTGTACTGATCATTACCTGAAAGTTTCATCAAGATTGGGTGAAAAAGTGTGTGCTGAGATTTCAGGCAACTCGTAGTTTTTTGGAAGCTTTTCAGGCCC